>NW_016158758.1:0-41480 GCF_001687245.7 Rhagoletis zephyria
GCCAGGAAAAATGACTTCTTTCGCTCGATGTCATCAATTGAATATGCCTTAAAATGTTCCTCCAGTTGCCTCTTGTATGCATCGAATTCGTGCTTACCCTCCTCGAAAGGATGAAACTTGGGGACTGATGTTGGAACCGCTGTTACGCTTACAGGAGAACTCTCACCCCGCTGGTTTAAGATTTGCGTAAAAAAAAGTTGCTGTTGCGCAAAAATTGTTTGCGTGAATTCTTGTTGCTTTTGCAGGATCTCCGCAATAGCTGCTTCCATTTTTCAAATGGTTTTTTTTTAATCCTCGTCGCCAAATGAAACGTTTAAAGTAAAGTTTATTTCCAGACTGAATATCAAACAATATAGAAAATTTTTAAGACANGTCAAAAGAGAAAACTGTGTTAAATTGAAAGAAATTTTAATGCTTTAGAACACAAGCTCAAAAGGGTTTTGGAATAACTTGATTAATTCAGGATTACAAATTTTTTAAAAGGACAATTTCAATATCTATTCGTCCTTGTGCACCAACAAATTTAATGTTTTTCAATTTTAAAATATGTTCCATGTCCATACTGTTATTCTTCATCGCACGGAATTTTTTAAATAATTTTTTGAATTCGTCATATCCTTGAAGATTCAAAATCCTTTATAAAAATATACTGACGTTGGAGAGGAAATCTAAAAACGCAGTTTTACTTTATTTGGCCCCTAGTTTCGTTAGTATATTGCTTCGTGTGTTTTGAAATGATTTTGGCTTTTGTCGCACATTGTAATATGTATGGAAAGTCACAACACTATTTACTCAACACAAAGTTGACAAAACATGCTTTTTTGTAATTATGTATTTTCGTATGTGTTTGGCAACCAAGATGCGAGTACGCGACACACATTTTCTGACTTTCGGTAAATGCTGCTCGGTGAATAAACGTAATTTTGTGTTTTTTTTTAATAAATATATAAAAATGTCCACACAAGCATAACAGCGTAACCATGTTTTTTGGTTTTTTAATTTACCTAAATTACCTAAATTATATCTTAAAAACATTCCTAATATTCCAGCACCGAAACGTTTTTTTTTGGCTTTTGCATCTCCGATATTTATCATATCGTTTTATGTTATACTACCACTTCAGAGTACGTACATGGCGTATGAGTAACCTTATTTTCTGCTTATCTATAGTTGTGTTTTTTTACAAATTATCCAGTAACTTGCCAGCAACTCTCCAGTAACTTAATTTCTAAGAATTCTCTCTCCTAGAAAAAATTTACAAAAAAGTACGTGAACGCTTTTCCAGTAATAATTGCAAGTTTGATGAACAGCTGATAAATTGGTTGTTTATTCGCAGCATATTCCTAATAAAACTATATATTTTATATTTAAATATGTTTATTTTGTGAATTTCCACAATAAAAAGCCACAAACTGTTTCCTTATTAGTTTAAATTTCATCCAGCAACATGCGATCAGCTGTTTTTCGTACTGGTAAATTATTAAAAGTAAAAATTTATCCAGTAAAATCCAGTAAAAACTTGCAACTTCAGCCGTCATTTTTCGCTCTCTCAATTTCCCCTAATTTGCAAGTTTTTGCGTACGAAAACGCCAAAACATGAAAATTCGTAAAAACTTTTACTGGATTTTACTGGAAATGAGTAAAAAAACGCAACTTATATATATAATCTATTTATACACTGAGTGAAAGGATTAGTTTCGACAACTAAAGATATTTAGTTCCCGAATTTTGACAATATTTGGGAACTGTGACCAAGGATTGGGAACAATTACCATGGGTTGGTAATTATAACTAAATATATTAAAGCTTCTAATGTTCATCTAGGTTTTACCAAATCGTTAGTTTAGTTGAAGGGTTTGGTAAATACTAATAAATATTTTTTTGAAGCATATTTCTACAAATTCCATTCAACTTAACGTATGGTTCATAAAAGGATGTCATTAAGCTCTGCTAATACAGAAAAGCTTTCTTTCACCACATTGTTTAGTCATAGTTACCAAATCTTAGTTGAGGCAACCACGATTTGGTTTGAGAACGGAACATATTCATGCTTGTGAGCAGACTGGGGCACTACCACAAACAAACGTTAGCTAAAAGTGAGAATGTGTTGGGGTATTTAATTAATTTACATGCTGTCGTGTTCTCATCGTTACGCTCTTGCTTGTATACATACACGCGATGGTTATGCTCTTTGACAGTAACTGCCCATGCCTGCTTTTGAGCCACCCCTAAATAATGCTGAGCGCTCTCTGAGCGCTTGTGTGTTTCACATACGAAGAGCGCCAGCTGAGCAATGCACACAGTCCCACTTACAGGTCTATTCTGCACGTTATCGAAGATTTTGTAACCGGAAAATTATATTACCAAAAAATGTTACCAGTTCTTGTCACCGCGAATCTCGGTACGTTGATAATGCAGTTAAAATATTCAGCAATTCAGCTATGAAGAATTGTGCAAATCCTGGCATTGCATATTTCACGGGGCAATAATTTGTTACCAGCTTATGAGATGGTAACAAAATTTACCGGTTACAAGAGTATACAGAATGCGAAAAGGGTTTAAAAATTGACAGGAACTTTATTTACCGGTTACAAACTTTTTATTACCAGCGCAGAATAGACCTGTTATTGAATCGTTTTAATGCGCTAGTACGCCGACCATTGCATATTCATAACATGTAACCCTAATTAGAATGAAATCAAATCAAATATGGAGTCTGGTGAGCATAGCATAAGCATTGAATAGCAATTTGATTCGACGATTCAACAAAATTTGGTCGTCTTTTATCTCAAAAGCGGGACCAAGCTCATCTTATAAATTTCTTTAAGTGAATTTCAAGTACATTTACAAAATTTTTCTAGTGCGTCCAGTTTTTGAGAAAAAAAATTGAAGTGTCGAAAATTAGCAAATTTTTAATTTTTTTTAAATAAAATTTGGACTTAATTTTTCCGAGGAAAAAAACTGCCTATCAATGAAATGGCAATTCGTCTGAAGGATTCTATCTTATGTCGATGAGTAGAGCAGAAATAAATGAAAAATTACACAAAAAACTCAGTTCTTCAATATTTTTTTCACACATACGAAAATCTTATTATGTATATGAATACATGATTAAAACATAGTAGGGTAAAACCGTTCTCTCAATTCGTCGGCCATGATTTTTTTTTAAGTTTGCCAACATTTTAAAATCACAAAAAGTTGAGAGTAAAAACAGGGAATTGTTCAAAGTTGTTGTTGTTTGAGATTGAAATTGCTTGCAAACGTCAAGAATTTGAAAAATTCCTCTCAGCGGTTCTACCAAGGTGTATTAAACAAGGTGCGATTGACAATTCAGTGCGGCTCTCTTTTAAGGTACTATTATGTCAAAATGTATAAACAGTATCTTGTCAGCACTGATGCCCTAGGCCAGGGGTGTCCAACAGAACTTAGACAAAGGGCTACTTTGAAACTATCGCTACAATACGCGGGCACCGCTAGCTTAATTTCAATCTTGACTGCGTTAACTCGTTTCACTCTTCTTATATTCAATGTATATATTCTACTGATCCTTTTAAAATATTTATTTATTATTCAAGTTTATACAGTTAAGTTAAATGAATAACAGTGCATAATATTTTAATGAAGAACATTCATTTTATTGTAAACATATGGGAATGTGCCGCAATCCATACGATTTGAGATCGATGCATAACCTTCTTTGGAGATTGATTAACAAAACGGCAAAATTTGGCACTGAATCAATAGATATGGCGTAAGTTATGTGTTTCTCGCCGTTTTTATTTGAAATAATTATTACTTTCCCTAAAAATAATCAAAAATAGTTTGCAAATCGCTTCGATTTCAAATCGTACGACTCACAGCACATTCCCAATAATCTTAATATGATGCTTGAATCTTCACATTTTCAGATAACTTCTTAAAATCTGGTTTATATTGCACAGTTGTGCAGACTAAAATCTTGTTATTTTTGACATGGTCGTCAGTCAGCACGTTTCGGTATTTGTTTTTTATAACCATTAATTGTAAAAAAGCCTGTTCCAGAAGAGTAAACGTCTTGAAATCTTGAAAGTTTTTCTTTGTCAACTGCTCTATCCATACATCGATTTCGAGATTGCAAAGTTGTATTGAAATCATTTAGTTTTGCAGTCACATCAGTTAAAAATACTGCCTTTGGATTTCAGGAAAACCTTTATTTCTGTCATCAAAGCTACAAATATTGAGAGCACTTTACCTTGACTCAGCCATCTTACTTCAGAGTGGTAGAATATGTCACCGAATTCACTATCAAATTCATCGAGCAAGGCATTGAATTGCCGATGCTTTAACGGTCATCCGCGAATCAAATTCACAATACGAACGATCGTGCTCATAACCTTAATTGTGTTTTTTTACAAATTATCCAGTAACTTGCCAGCAACTCTCCAGTAACTTTATTTCTAAGAATTCGCTTTCATAGAAAAAATTTGCAATAAAGTACGCGAACGCTTTTCCAGTAATAATTTGCAAGTTTCATGAACAGCTGATAAATTGGTTGTTTATTCGCAGCAAATTCCTAATAAAACAATATATTTTGTATTTAAATAGGTTTATTTTGTGAAATTCAAGAATAAAAACACACAAACTGTTTCCTTATTAGTTTAAATTTCATCCAGCAACATGCGATCAGCTGTTTTCGTACTGGCAAATTCTTACAAGTAAAAATTTATCCAGTAAAATCCAGTAAAAACTTGCAACTTCAACTGTTATTTTTTGCTCTCTCAATTTCCCCTACTTTGCAAGTTTTTGCGTACGAAAACGCCAAAACATGAAAATTCGTAAAAACTTTTACTGGATTTTACTGGAAATGAGTAAAAAAAATGCAACTATTGTCAAGGTTGAGTGGTTTTGCAATCAGATTTTCCTTCTTTTTCACTACATATACATATACATATATCTTACCACTCTGGTGAACCCTAATAAGTGCGGAGAGTCTGAAACATCAGTCGACTCATCCATTTGTAAGGAAACCCAGTCACATTTCTTGAAATGGCTTTTTATTTGGCCATGAATATCGTTTGCTAGGTCATTAGATAACGACACTCATTTATTGCTGAGATTACGCTATTTTTGTTTTGGAAATCCTGAAACACAGGTTCTGTCATGTCTAGCGTAGAAAGATAAGAAGTGAATTAGTTCGTGAAAATTCAAAAATAAAAGCCTACTTATGTACCATGATACAAAAAAGAAGGTAGTTTCATTTAATGACATTCGTTGTTGTTGTTAACCATTTGACTTTTAATAAAATTATGATATTTCATTAAATTCATGCTACCTGATCACGAGCAGTAATATTTTTCAGAAGATTTCATCAATCCACTCAAAGATGTCGAATATGATGAACCTGAAAATTAATGCATAATCTCAAAAAAGGGGTTGACGAAACTAGGTTTCAGAACGGATGAAGAAAGTGATCAAAATTATACTTATGCTAACTGCTTATTGGAGGGCGGTTTGCGCAAGCCGAATTCAAGTTTTTGGAATAGGTACATTTGAAATTTTAAATTTGAAATTTGTTGAAGTTAATGGTGAACTAACCACAAAACCTAATTTTTTGCAAAATCTGACGAGAAATTTAAAAATAAAATTTCACGAATTTCATCACGAATCAGGAATTTCATGTGAACAAATATTCCCAAAATAATAAGGCAAAACAAAAATAATTTTTCCCAATTTGTTTTTGTTTTGCATGTTAAGTTATGAGAACAATTTATTCACATGGAATTGACGATTATAAAAAGATTTGTTTAGAAAAAGTATTCTTTAGAATTAGATTTTTAAATCGCAAGATTGCATTCAAAATAANATAAAATTTCACGAATTTCATCACGAATCAGGAATTTCATGTGAACAAATATTCCCAAAATAATAAGGCAAAACAAAAATAATTTTTCCCAATTTGTTTTTGTTTTGCATGTTAAGTTATGAGAACAATTTATTCACATGGAATTGACGATTATAAAAAGATTTGTTTAGAAAAAGTATTCTTTAGAATTAGATTTTTAAATCGCAAGATTGCATTCAAAATAAGAAAATGAAAAAATAACGTGATTTTTGTTATAAAATAAAAAGAACAATTTCAATGAAGTCTCCTTTAACATTACATATTTTATATATTTTTTTTAATAAAAAAAGGTGCGAAACACGTAAGTGAAAAAATAACCAAGCACTGATAATGATTTTTGATTTGAAATATTTTTAAATTGGTAGAAATGTGTGAAATAAAATACTCCGATTTATTGTTTTAATATTATCAAAGTGGCAAGGCCTTTAAGAATACTCACAATTTATGAAACTTCAAAAAATTTTATTATCCGTCAAAAGTTGTTTATTGAAACTACGTTCCAAGAAAGCTTCCAGTTGTTAAACTTTTCAATTCAATACAAAATATTCTGTTCATTCTCTTGTTTGCGGGCGCCTAAAATTTAGGTCGCGAGCTACCAGGCGCCCGCGAGCTACCGGTTGGACACTACTACCCTAGGCTTTTATTTCGATTATAGTTTTGTTTTACTTACCTTACCTGGAATATATATATTTTGTCAATAAAATAAAACAAATTGTTTATAAAATAGTTTTAGCAATTTTCTTTTTTTTTAATTGCCCAAGTTTATGCTTGCTTTTGTGCGTTTATTTTTATATTTAAATTTTTTATCCCAAACATTATTCGACACTTATAAAAGTAGGATTTTACATTTGTTTAAAATTTTATATGTGAGCTTAACTCTAACAATTTTGAAATAAAATTTTTTTCATGCGAAATAGTTTTCCATTAAAGACTTTGCTTCGAGCAGTTTTAAATTAAGATCTTCCATACTTGCTTGCATGGCCTGTTTGAGTTTGGACATCAACACATAATGTATCCTGATCGCGTTCTAAATCCTCACTTGTTTCAGTTATTTCGTATGGCATTGGGACTGCGGCTGGGTATAAACGAGCTGGTTTGAAAGTGCTTGATTCGGACGAACAACTAATGAAATCCCTTTCCTTGAAGTGGTTTTCACAAACGCGAGATGAATCACGTAGTACAACACCACAGCTTTCTTCCCATCGCTACCATCTTAATTCGCAACTAGGTGGTTTAAAACATCGCACTATTTTCGTGTCCTGACTTTTATTGCATACAGCACACCGTTCAAACGTTTTGCTCCGTTTCATCTTGGTTTCCTTACATTAAATATTTAAGAAAAGTCGAACGTATTTACTTATTACCCAACTTTAAACGTACTTACTTGCTCTCCTCGGGGGTTTATCTCTTAACAATTTCACGTTTATTAAGAAAATTTGTTGCTTGAAAAATTTGTGTGTAACTTTTTTTTAACAAATTAAAATTAAAAAAAAATAATTGTGGCTGGACGCTCGTCCACCGGGGGAAAGACAGTACTCGGCGACGTAGTCTCTCACCCACCACAAATCCAACTCCGAATTTGAGGACATCAACCACCCGGGCAGAGGTACCTTCCCCATTAAGGGTCCGGGCATTCCAGGTGCATGCCCTCAAATCGTAGTCCTTTAAACGTTTGCCGTGGTCGTCATAATGAGGGGGGGTCTCATCCGAGGCGGGTCCCAAGAAAAATATTAATGTTGGTAAATTCGGTGCCCATTTAAGGAAGCCTAACCCACAAAATAAAAAAATGGGATTTTTTTTTAATGCTACAATACAGTGATGTTCTATTGAAAAATTTCAACAAACTAATTTTCGTGATTGGGATAAAGAAAAATATTTGGGTATTCATACAATTGGTATACGATTTGCATCAAATTTTGGCAAATATCCAATCGTGTGACACTGCCTTTAAAATTGTATTTATACGGATGTTGTTAAAGAATCGACAGTAAAGAATAAACCAAAATTGAATAACAACAAAAATAACATTTTAAAACTTGTGAAAATTTGGTGCGGCTATAATTTTTTCGACTACTGTACAATGTACGAAAAAAGTGCATTTATTCCGGTGGGTTTACCAAACCTTGCATATTTTAAAACTTCTACCAAAATATTTCTGAAAAATAATAAGATTTACGTGAGCTGGACTGGTTTGAAAATACCTCTAAAAATGGAGTTTTTTATGAATAAAAATTTTTTTGGTATATGCCTAAAAAATCCACATAAAAATATTAAAAAATTTAATCAACGGAATCATAATAATAAAATTTTTGATACTGTTTTTTTTAACTTTTTAAAGGTTTGTGAAAGAAAAACATGAATAACTGCTCCAACTCTTTACCGATATAGACTTGTGAGGTATCAGTGGAAAGGTATTTTCTCACATTTTTTCTTTCTTTGCAAAACAAACCCATTCACGTGTCAAATTTTTCTTTATAAAATACCAACACATCTTAATTCAACATAGAATGACACGCGTTTATCTTACCGTCCTCTTTCATACTTTGAATGAGCTTAATCGCAAAGAAGTTCAAAGGGTGAAAAAATACCTTACCAATACCTCATAAGTCTAAATTGGTAGGGTTTTGGCTGAGTTATTAGAGTTTTTCTTAGACCAGTCTTTGAAAAAAGTTCAAAAACAGCAGCGAAAATCGCATTATTATGATTCCGTAGAAATTTTTTTTAAATGTTTTATGCAAATTTTTTAAGCTTAAACTGTTTAGTCATCTGAGGGAATTTTTTTCAAAAAATATTTAAAAAAACTGTTTTTTATTTATTTTGTAAAAAAACTAAATTTTGGAAGTATTTTCAAATCGGTCCAGCTCACGTATATCTTAATATTTTTGCGGGATATTTTGGTGAAAGTCTTAAAATATAATGAATGATGCAGTCTACTGTACATAAGTTGACTATGATTACTGGGCCGAGCTATCATAGTAGCACATAGCCACTAAGTGCATTTTAAAATCTTTAGGCAATAGCCTCATGCGATTATCGATTATATTTTTGGTGTTTGTGTGAAATATTTTATTTTTATCAGTATTTTTCTTTTAATCAAAATATGTTGAAATAAAAGTAAAAATAAAAAAAAATATTTTGCCAGAACCCCTCCGTCCTCCCTTCCCCCTCCGAAAAAAAATCCTGCCCACGGCCCTGGTAAACCCTGCATAAAAAAGTTACCAACTTGTAGTTAGATTTTTTGCGGGATTTCTATAACTTATATAACTTGTACAAAAAGCTAACTTGAAACTAGTTGACAAGTAATGCTGGATTAATGCAGACGTAATCGGGAGATTGTTTTCCCTAAACAAGTTTCTATTTACATATCCTTATACAAATTTTACTTTGAATACACTTTCGTTCTGCAAAACAAAAAAAAAAATAATAATAAAAGGAAGGTCGAAATTTTATATTACATATTATTTTTAAGTTATGTCTGACGGACTTCGAATATGGGACCACCTGTAGCAGAATATGTGAACAAACATGAAATGTAATAAAATAAAGCAAATAAATCAAGAAGTAAAGAAAAACAAAAAATATTCTACTTTTATTATTGATATTTAAGACCAAAAGTAGTTAGTTACAAGTTAGTTAAGCGCCATAGAAATTTAGTTAGCTTTCTCCAAAAAATATACAGATAATAGTGACCATTAGCTGCTTCCTAATCAACTTCAAATTAAATTAGATACATTTCCCCCAGGGTAATAACGATTTATACATCTTTACAGAACTTTTCGAGGAGATGTAGCGATCCAAGAATGATTGAGTTAACAGCTAAACATAAAAGGCTTATCGTCGATGAGCACAACGCCAAGCGAAGTTTGGTGGCTGGCGGAAAGACCAAATTGGAGCCAGCTTGCCGCATGGCCACCATGGAATGGGACGAGGAACTGGCCTCTTTGGCGGCGCTAAATGTCAAACAATGCCAAATGAAACATGACGCTTGTCACAATACCAAAGCATTCCGAAATTCCGGCCAAAATCTAGCCTTACAGATGTCTACTCATTCATCGTCTGTTGAGACTTTATTGAAAAAATTTGTCAACATGTGGTATGATGAAATAAAAGATGTTAGAATGTCTGACATAAATCACCTTTCGAGTGGTATTTCGTAAGTTTTTGTGTATAGCTCATTAGTTTCAAAGAAATAATCAGTTATTTACTTCTCAGGAAAATTGGTCACTTCACTGTCATGGTGGTGGACCGGAATATTCGTGTAGGATGTGCTGCATCTTCCTTCCAGGACCGTGGAATGATTAATTATCTTTTCGCTTGTAACTATGCAGAGACCAATATGCTGAATCAGCCGGTGTATGATAGTTGCAACGATCCAGCCTCGAAATGTAAAACGGGCAAGAATCCTGCGTATGAGAATCTTTGCTCTATCTCAGAAAAATTTAATGACGATCAGGGTCGCCGACCAAATTCAAGTAATCGCCGGACTTATTGGAAACATTTTCCCGGTTCTTTTGAAAACTACTTCTATAAATAAGATCACATACATACATATGTACCTACTTGACAAAAAAGGAAATCGATTTAAAAAATAAGAAACGGTTTATTTATGTATATCACGTTATTCAGTGTGTACATTAGATTAAGTCGCAAAAAAATGTATAATTACCCCCTTCCTTCGTTTTGAAGGAATAAGCCTCATATAAGTTTGCATCATAGCCATGCGCTAACAGTAGCGCTTTATTCATAACTTTCATTTGTATCCCGATTTCGAGATTTGATGTATATTATTGAGAAATCGTCTTTGAGTACCATACAGTGTTTCTGCGACGAAAAAATAAAACTTACCAAAATCGTCCAGAAATTTAAGCACATATCGAAACAAGTAAAGAAGTATAAGTTCGAGCGCAACCGAACTTTATATACCCGGCGCACGTATTAAATATCGTTCTTTCACTTTTCAGTAAACTGCATGATAAGCAAGAGTATTTCTTCCGATGTCAAACAGTTTCGATAATATGCTATGAGATTTTGAAATAATTGGAGCAAGTTTGGTGGAAATCGATAAGGGGCTATCAATATACACTTAAATATGTATATAGTCATAAGTGGGTGGTGCCACGCCCATTAAAAAAATCAATAATATTGTGTCTTGTTAAGAGACTGTTGTAAGTTGGCGTGTTTAGTTATCGAAATATCGGAATTTTCGTACCGTTATGTGGTAGGTGGAGTTAATTTTAGTCCGATTTCAAAACTTTTCAACATATCGCTTTTTTGAACCCAGGTTGATAAATGTACCTAGTTTGGTAGAAATTGATAAGCCGGTTACCGAGATACAGATTTGCAGGGGTAAGTGGGCGGTGCCACGCCCATTTTCCCAAAAATTTCCCAAAGTAGCATTTTCTGCTAAGAAGTAATTGTATATATCGATTTTGAGTAAATTAGCTTGAATAGTTACTAATTTATCGCAGTTTTCGTATTTCTGTAAATTACCGTCATATGGGAGGTGGGCGTGTTCCTTGTCTGAATTCAAAAATGTTCACAGTGTTTCTTAGTAAGGCTCTAAGAAACATTTGTACCGAGTTTGGTGGGGATTGGTGAAGGGACTACAGAGATACAGCATTTCATCGTAAGTGGGGGATGCCACGCCCATTTTCGAAAAATTTCATAACTGTCTTATTTTATTCCACAACTCTATTTCGTGTACCAGCTTGCAATAATTTTGATCCAGTATTTACGGAAATAGCGTAGTTTTTGCATATTTCGAAAATACCGTTATATGGAAAGTGGGCGTGGCTATTGTCAGATTTTGCCCGTTTTCAATCCCAACCTACCTTGGATAAAGGGCAACCTACTTACTAAATTTCATTGACATATCTCGAGTTACCGTGTACACGGACAGACAGACGGACAGACGGGCGGACGGACAGACATGGCTTTATTGATTTCTCTACTGAATACTAGATACTGGAATAAAAAGTAGAAGCAATCTAAGGCCCCGTTTTCTCGTTAAAAGTAAAGATTTTATAGTCTAAAAATTGCTCAATTTGAAAGCAAAGAAATCCATTGAACAGATTTAGCCGTAGCTATTTAGCTACGTAAATATGTTCCAGACTTAGGAATTGCTTGCATGCACTTTTAAAACAGACGCAATAACATGCCTCCGAACGGCAGATGATTTTTACACGAAGCTTTGAACTGTGAGCCTTCTCTTTAGAATCTAACGTTTAGATAAGTACATGCGGCGTATTAATATAATATATATTTAGATTGCTGCCACACCAAGAAATTATCAAACACATTGGTACAAAATAAACAAGTAAGAGCAGCGCTATCTCGGCTATGCCGAAGGTTTCATACCTTTCATGAACATCTGAAAATTTTACTTTAACATTTTACTGCATTTGAAGAAAATTTATATATTACAGCAGGCATAGATAGAGCAGATACATATATAACAAATCATATCTAAACAATCAGAGGTATGGATGATATACCTTATATAGCACCAATCTACACTGACAAAAGGAATAGGTCCGACAACTAAAGATATTTAGTTCCCGAATTTTGACAATATTTGGGAACTGTTACCAAGGATTGGGAACTATTACCATCGATTGGTAATTATAACTAAATATATTAAAGCTTCTAATATTCATCTAGGTTGTAACAAATCGTTAATTTAGTTGAAGGGTTTGGTTAATACTAATAAATATTTCTTTGAAGCATATTTCTACAAATTCCATTCAACTTAACGTATGGTTCATAAAAGGATGTTATAAAGCTCTGCTAACGCAGATAAGCTTTCTTTCAACACGTGGTTTAGTCATAGTTACCAAATCTTAGTTGAGGCAACCACGATTTGGTTTGAGAGTGGAACATATTCATGCTTGTGAGCCACCCCTAAAGAATGCTGAGCGCTCTCTGAGCACATACGAAGAGCGCCAGCTGAGCAATGCACACAGTCCCACTTATTGAATCGTTTGAATGCGCTAGTATGCCGACCATTGCATTGTGCGGGGAAATCATTGCTCCGCTACCGCTTGTTCGTATACGGGTGAAACACGCATGTGGTCCCAGATCGCTCAGTAAGCTATGGCATGTCGATCGCTGCGCCGTGTGTGCTATGACATGCCCATACTTGTTTGTCTCAGTTTAGTTTTGCTATCATCGCGAGTTGTTTCGGTGCGCGCATAGTTTAAAGTTTAATTAAAAATATAAAGTTTGATGCCAACCCAAGAATGATAGAATACAAGATTGCGCCGATCAGAGAGGATTTTTGAGAATAACTTTTGTGTGACGCCACACTGGTGCAATTGCGAGAGAGAAATGCCAAAACGTGAGCAAGAATGGAAGAAGAAGAAAAAATGTAAACAAGATGCACCAGTGTGACGTCATGCAAACGACGATTCTGTCAAATTCGTTAAGAGAGGAATAGCGGTCCGAGATCGGCGCAACCTTTGTATTCTCTCAATCGTGATGCCAACCGGGGTTTTTCAGTGGATATATAATTCATGGGAATTATAATTTGAAATTGTCTATTTAGCTAAGGAAAAAGCAAAGCAGTATACTTCCAGCAGATATTGACCTGGGTTTTCGCACGACTGTTCCTGTTTCATCGTTGTTTTTTATGAAATTCTTACCAACATATACATATGTATTATTTACTTTAGTAACTAACTTATGTAAATATGTACGTATTTTTATGCTTAATATATGCAAATAAAAGAAGAAAGTAAACACAACAAACATCGAGTAAATTTTTATTTGTGTCGAACTGAAACTTTTTTCCTAATAATAAACGGTTAGCTGATTCAAGTCTACAGCAAGTTCACAAAATTAATTGAAAACTTGTATCAACCAAAGCATTGTTTGTATTTGCTCAACAATGATTTTATTCAACTAACAATATTGTCCAATCAAGGTAGTCGTTTTGTAATTATTAACAAATATACATTTGTCCCAACTAGAAGTCTTAAGTAAATTGCAGACTTTCGTGAACTATATATTTATTTCGCCATATCCAACTATGCCACTTGATCACTATAACCAAATCTTGGTTATTATAACTAAACCTTTTTCTGGGTGTAAGTGATTTTCACTGCTGTGTGATCGGTATGTCAACCGGTAACAAATTTAATGGGTTTAGCTTCCTACATAAAGGAGATAAATCGCAAAGACTGGTATCTGAACAATCAGTGGTATAAGAGGTAAAGCTCATACAGCATACATTTTGACGATTTTCTCAGTAGGGATGGGTAAATTCGATATTCGAAGCTTCGAAATTCGAATTTTAATCGAATTTTAGCTCCAAAATGGCGAATTTTTGAAATTGAACTTTGTGTTGCCAAAATTCGGATAAAATCCAATTTTTCTAGAAAAAAATCTAATTTCATCTTTATTTCTAAAAAATCAACTCTTCAACTTTATTCTTTCTGACTAAATTTGTCATCACTGTGTGTGGCACTCCATTTGTCTTAGGGATGCAAGTAAAAAAAAATACATGTTTTTCGAACTGATGCATCGGGACAAAAAATCTGTGCCTAGAAGGAACTGTTATTCCAAACTCAAATTTAAAATTTTTTTTTGTAGAAAACTAGTTTTTTTGTTGATTTTTTTATTTTAAATGTGTAGAGGCTTTTACGTTGGTGGGATGAAGCTTTCACCTGAGAAGACCCCTAGTAAAATTTCCAGGAGAATAATTTTCTAGAATATATCAATCCTCTAACGACCTTTCAAATTTGCATTTGGCGGGATTTCTTGAAGTAAAGGTCAAAATAAGCCTTTTAGGCGCGAGCTAATGGGTTAAAATGTTCCACAAAAATATTTCCCATGAAATTTTATTATATATGTCTTAAACTTTGATTTCGCTCAGACATTTATTTTAACTATTTTTTCGACTTTTTTGAAAACTACTTAGGCCGAGACATGAAAACTTTAGTAGGCCATGAAATAAAACTACGAGCTAACTTTTGCAAATCCATCGAGTGTTTTACTACTGGATGGGTATACTTTCAGAGAATGTTAACAAAGTCCGGGCTAGTTTCGGCTGTCCCATAGTGGAATTTGGGTTTAACTTTTAAGACAGGTGGCCACTCTCTTCAAGCACCTCAAAAATATTTTAATTGTTGCATAGTATTTTAAGCACAACACTTTTTAACTATATTCGACTTTTCAAACAGGTGGAACCCCTCCTAAATGTAATTAAAAAATAAAGTTTATTCAAAACCATTTCGATTGATACCCATATTGGGGTAATTTATTTAACTTATTAAATAATTTGATTTTGATTTTCTTACATACATATGGCACAAAACTAAAACCATATTACACATGTACAGGGCAAGCACTTTCGTTTGACACCTACCCGCTTTTTGAAAATCGAACGAACGATACAGATTTTATGACTTGGTGTTAAATATTTAACGTAAACATCTGCGGAAGCAATTATTTGAATTTGACACTCCATTTTTTTTTAAATTGAACGAACGATACAGATTTTATGACTTGATGTTAAATATTTAACGCAAACATCTCCGAACTCGATTCAGAAGTTGAAATAAAAAAATATTTTGGAAAATTCGAAAAAATTCGAATTAAATCGAATTTGCACCACCAAATTTCGAATCGAACAATCGAATGGTTGGGCAATGTTCGAAATTCGGAAAAAATCGAATTTCAACCCGCCACTACCCATCCCTATTTCTCAGTAGACTTTGTATTATTATTTATAAAATAGCTTACGAAATTTATCGGTTTTAGCTGTCCAAATAAAAGAGTTTTACAGTAAAACCCCATATCTGAACAATCAGTTGTATGGGGGCAATATGTAAAAGTGACCCGATCTTTATTATTTCACTGTATATTCTGTTGTTAATGTGTGGAAGTTTTGCAAAATTCCATGTTCCTAGGTGAATAAATGGAGGAGTTATAACGAAAATTCGCATAGCTGAACAATCAGTTGTATGGGAGATATATGCTATAGTGACCCGATCTCTGTTAATTTCACTGTAAGTATTCTGTTAATAATGAGTGAAAACAGTGCGAATTTTGATGTTTCTAGCTGCATAAATGAAGAAGTTATGGAAAAAATCTCATATCTGAACAATCAGTTATATGGTGGATATAGGTTATAGCGACCCGATCTTCGCCATTAGTGGTAAGCAGTGCGCGCTTCCACTCATCAACACCTGGGTTCAAGCCCTGGTCAAAGCAACATCGAAAAAAATATAGAAAAAGGTTTTTCTCAACAGCGGTCGTCCCTCGGCAGGCAATGGCATACCTCCGAGTGTATTTCTGCCATGAAAAACAGCTTCTCATAAAAATACAATCGCCATTCGGAGTCGGCGTAAAACTGTGGGTCCCTCCGCTTTGTGAAACAACATCAAGGCGCACGCCACAAGTCGGAGGAGAAGCTCGGCCAAACACTAACGTATGTGTAAGCGCCAATCTATTATATTATTAATATTATTCTTTTGATCATGAGTGGCAACAGTGCAAAATTTCATGTGCCTAGCTATTTAAATGGAAGAGTTATAACGTTAAATCGTATATCTGAACAATCAGTTGTATGAGAGCTATAGGTTATAGTGACTCGATCTTTGTAATTTTCACTCTATGTTTTCTGTTAATAATGGGTGGAAGTATTGCAAAATTTCATGTTCCTAGCTGAATAAATGGAGAAGTTATAACGAAAAATCTCATATCTGAACAATCAGTTGTATGGGAGCTATATGTTATAGAGGTCCGATTCTTCCGGTTCCGACAAATGATTAATACATTATAAAAATACACCCACCTACCAAATTTGATCCGGAGATTGCATACAAAGAGACGTACAGACAGACAGACAGGCAGACAGACAGACAGACAGACGGACAGACGGACGGACATACATGGCTAAGTCGACTCAGCTCGCCGTTCTGATCAATTAAGTATACACTTTAATGGGTCTATCTCTTCTTATACTGGCACTTACAAACATCGGACCAAAGTTATAATACCATTTCATGCTCATGAAAGTATAAAAAGGGATTCAATTGTTTAGAGTGTACTTCATTTCGGTCCAACGAGAGCCTTAATTTGGGCTGAATCTGTTAGATTTTTTAAGACTTTTCGAAAAAGCTGCAACACGACTTTGCACTACAGCTAAAAAACAAACCTTTAAAAGAAAGAATGATCGAAATCTGGTAAGGTTTGAAGAGCAGACAGCTGTTTCTATACAAAGATATTTTTTTCTACTGTAAACTGGTGTAAGCCGAAAAATACAGAAATAAGACAGAGTAATTTGGAAAATCAAATTTCATTATATTTCAGTTGTTAAAAGGAGTTGCCTATACGCCGCTATGTCGGAATTTACTGATACGGCTGTGTAAAATGACGTTGAGAAATACCACCAGCTTCGTCAGAATTGGGAACGACCTCTCCCAGCCGTTCGCTACCAAACGGGGTTTCAGACAGAGCGACTCCCTTTCATGTGACTTCTTTAATCTAATGCATGATTCAACCAGTGTTGCCGTTTTAGCCCTTTGGTGGCTAAATTTAGCTACCACATACTTTTTTTGGCCACATAAATTTAAAATTGCCCCTAGCCCTTTTTTTAGCCCTTTTTAGAATTTATTCATACTTGGCATGAAAACGTTGTATATGCTTAATTTGTTTTTTTTGCAGTCATGTAAGAGATGAATTTTTAAACTAAGAAAGACTGATATATATACATATATGTATCGTATGCTCCTTACGCTTTCATCCATACATACTGTAAAAGTGTGGGGCTGTTAACTTATCTGTTAACGATTTAACTATAGTTTAAAATAGATAAGTTCACGGTCCTTAATATGCCAAATTTGTTAAACGACCCATCAAGTCGATTGACCGTGTATGTTCTTGTGGTGTGATTATACCGGCATACTGGTGTCGTGAGTGGTGAAATACATATACATATATTTTCTAAGTAAAAAGTATTTTGGCGGAAATTTCTTGCCCTATATGAGTCAAAGCCGTGTTTGTGGAAGATTACGTTCACGATATTGCAGTTGTGAATTACAAAAAAAAAANTGTGTCATCAACATCTTCTTTATCTATTCATATTCGTGTGTATATGTATACCCTGCATACCAGGATTTCATAGAATTCTGAAAGGTTTCACAATTTTTTTAAGAATTTTCTTTAAGAAATCATACAGATATTTCTTTACTAGTTCTTGTCAACCGCTTCATATGTTTTTCTTTACAGATTTCTAAAAGAATCGTAACAAATTTCCGACACTCTTAAAGATTTCGGGAGCATTTGTTTGCAGGGTATATATATACGTATATGTGTATGTGTACGCGGATATGTAAATAAAGCAAAACAGACGATAATTTGACACAAGCGTGCTCATAAGAAGAAGCATAGCTTCTATCGCTATCACCTGTAATTGATGCGCCTTGAATCTAATGTTGGAGAAAATAATAATAGCTGCAGAACTGAACCGCTTAGGAAGAATTTACTATTTACAATAGCGTGAAATTTCTGGCTTATGCCGATGACATCGACATCATCGGTAACAGTAACCGCGAAGTCTGTTCTGCCTTTTCCAAGTTGGATAAGGAAGCAACGCAAATGGGTCTGGTGATAAACGAGGAAGAGCAGAAGTATCTCCTGTCATCAAAGAAACAGTCAGCACATTCGCACATTGGCGCCCACGTCACTGTTGACAGTTATAATTTCGAGAAAGTAGACAATTTCGTTTACTTGGGAACCAGCATTAGCACCGGTAATAATGTCAACATGAAAATCCAACGCAGAATCACTCTTGCTAACAAGTGCTACTTTGGACTGAGTAGGCAATTCAGGAGTAAAGTCCTCTCTCGACGTACGAAGCCCACACTCTTATAAGTCAATCATCATCATGCCCGTGCTGCTATATGTCGCAGAAACATAGAAATTGACAACAACCGATGAGACGGCTCTTGGAGTATTCGAGATAAAGATTTTGCGGAATATTTACGGGCCCTTACGCGTTGGCGACGACGAGTACCGAAGACGATGGAACGATGAGCTGTATGAGCTTTACAACGACATGGACATAGTGCAGCGAATTAAAATACAGCGAATCTGCTGGCTTCCCTACAAGACGCGAATGACTAAAACTCCAACACATTCACAAGTAAAACTAACACATATGCAAAAATTTATATGCCAGTCGGGTCGGGTAGAACAGTGACAATCATTTTACCTGTCATATGATTGTCAATGCTGATAGAATAAAAAATTGTTCAGTGACTATCATTTTCCCGGTCATATGATTGTCATTGATGATGGAAAGGTACACAAGAAAAGAAAATATGTACATCATTATAAATCAGAATTAAAAAATTCTTATTATTATTGTTAACCAAGAAAGTGCAAAGATAAGTATTTTAAAGGAATTTAAAGTGTTTTAAAATGAAAAAAAGAAATTTTAGTAATGCTATGAGCAAAGAAAAGCGAATCTTCGAATCCAACGTCAAAAGATTTCGTGCTCATAGACAATCAGAATGTGTGGGAAATGCAGAAGTGAATGTAGAAAGTGCAATTTCATATAGTTCAAGTGAATCACAGTGTAATTTATAAAATGCGGTTTTAGAGCCTTCAGACTTTTCCGATTTTGAATGCGAGTCTTTAAATTCCACATATCGGCGTAGTCCTTTGTCCTCAGAAAAAAGTTTAGAGTGTGTAGAAAAAAGTGAGGTTATTCGGTCGTGGGCCATTAGGAACAATGTCTCGCAAAATACATTGGACGATTTGTTGCGAGCTTTGCATAAAATAGGAGTAAGTGATTTACCGATGTCTGCAAAAACTCTTTTAAACACCAGTAGAGAAAAGATTAATATCAGTATGATTCCGGATGGTGAACTCTTATACTTAGGCATTCAAAACTATTCTCGTTCGAATAATTTCACAAATTTAAAAAATAAAGAGGAAATATTAATCGGTGTAGGCGTTGATGGCCTGAAATTTTTTAAAAGTTCAAATCGGGTTCTGTGGCCTATCCTTGGTGCTGTTGTAGGTGCCTCTAATCTCCGTCCCTTTATGATCGGTTACTTTTCAGGTTTTAAGAAACCAAAGAATATTGATATCTTCAAGGCTGATTTTTGTGCAGAAGGGGAATTACTCAGAAGGAATGGAATCCAAGTAGGTACAAATCAAAATTGTTTAAAGTTTAATGTACGTTTGTTTTCGTGCGATACACCACCAAGGGCATTTGTAACTGGAGTTATGTCCCATAATGCGAAAAATGGATGCCCCAAATGCTGTCAAGATGGTGATTATAAAAATAAAAGAGTTTGTTTTTCAAAAGAAGTTGGGATTCTTCGGACGGATTCGTCGTTTGAATCGAGAACGAATCCTTCTCATCACACAATGGAATTTAAAGAGAAAAAAAATATTTTAGAGTCAACAAGTTTTGGAATGGTTTCGCAGTTTCCCCTCGATTGTATGCATTTACTAGACTTAGGCGTAACTAAAAAATTACTTAAGCTAATTGTAAAAAAGGCAAATGTAATAAATATAAACAAAAATCTTAATTTTGTTGCAGAATACGTTCCGTCTGAGTTTAGCCGCATAGCTAGGAGCTTAGATGAAGTTAATAATTGGAAATCGACAGAATTTAGACAGTTTTTGCTATATACTGGTATATTTTTTCTTAAAGATTCTATTTGTAGTGAGTTGTATTACCATTTTTTGTTGTTGCATAGTGACATTAGACTTCTCTCCAGTGAAAGGCCGCGCCAAGTAGATGTAGCCCAAAAAATCTTGGAAGATTTTGTCATTTACTTTAGCGAAATATACGGCGACGATTTAGTAAGCTTCAACGTTCATGGATTACTTCATTTATCGGCTTGTGTAAAACAATTTGGGCCTTTGGATTCATTTTCGGCATACAAGTTTGAAAACTTTATGCAATATTTAAAAAAAAATTATTAACAAACCAAATAAAATTTTGCAACAGGTATACTTGAGGGTAAAAAAAGAGAGGCAGGAATATATCTCAGAAAATAAAAAGGAATCTAAATTGGGGTCATTTAATATAAACCACCGAAAAGAGCGGGATTGTTATTTTTATAGTCATAAAACGGGTCCTATTAAAGTAACAAAAGTAATAAAGACATCTAATTCAGAAAAAAATGTTGTGCAACGTGTTTCAAAATATTGAAAGTTTTTCGAAGAACCCCTTGACTCCTCTTTAGGGCTGGGCATAATTGCTGCAAGCCAGTTAAATACTGAACAAGTTGAAATCACAATAAAAGATATAAATTATAAATACTTCTGCGTGCCTTACAATAATAAATTTTTGCTGATTCCACTCTTGCACAACCTATTTCACGACTTTAATCATTAAGCCACACATTCTGGCTTGTTTAAAAATTATAATAATATGATATAAAACGTAATAAAATAACTTAAAATTTAGATCCTTGAATATGAATTTGAACCTCAGCAGCTTTTTAACTGAGTCACTTTTCCAAGCGACTCAAGCCGAAAGTCGTAAGTACAACCAAAATGTATTCAACAAAGTGTGACTGAATTTGATATTGCTCTCATTAGAAACCACCCTATAAAGTTAAAAAAAAAGTTTTGAATTTTAAATCGTTTGTTTATATTTGTTGACACAACAGTACCTTAAAAGAGAGCCATATTGAGTTGTCAACCACGCCTTCTTTAATACACCTTGAGTACAACTATTTCTTTATATCCATACTTAAACCAAGTTTATTTATAAATTTTCAATTTTAGCTAACCCACCTTCTTTGAAAGGGGAGTGCTTTAAGACGACGAATTTTAATGAAGAGTTGTTGGAGTGCACAACGTCAACGCCACTCAAACATGTTGAAGCAATGCAACCGAAAACTACCAACGAAGGTACTTTTTTCATTCACCAATCATCTGATCTGAACTTAATACAACATATTCTTTTAGAAATTTTAGAAACATTAAAATTGGTTTTGAACAACCAGCAGGAGTTAGGTGAACGGTTTTCCACACTCGAAAAGGAGGCGAACGACATACAGTTGGACATACTTAACCTTAATGTAAGTTATTATCAGTTCAATCACATATGTATGCACATATGTTGTATATGCACTTGCGATCAGTTAATTAGGCCAGCAACGTTTTGACCAATTTTGGCTATTTTTCTTTTGCTTATTTAATGTTTATTGCTTTTTCATAAAAGTCTAGCTCATTATATAACAAACATATAAATCCACATTTCAAACTTCGTGCAAAAATTATACAAGTTCCAAAGTTTCATCTAAATTTTCAACTTTTTATTCATTCGATATTTTTTTTTGATGGAAAAAATGCGTAATACAATCAGACAAAAATATTAAAAATCGAGGCGTTGCAACATCAAACTCGCACTTATTCATACTAGAATTTAATGGGCAATTTGCATACTCTGAAAATATACTGAAAATTTAGATAAAATTTTTCAGATTTTTTATAATTTTTGCACAAAGTTTGAAATGTGGATTTATATGGTATTTGTTATATAATGAGCTAGCTTTTATGAAAAAATAATAAACATTAAATAAGCAAAAGAAAAATAGCCAAAATTGATTAAAACGTTGCTGGCTTAATTTGCTGATCGCAAGTGTACATACAGTGGTCGAAAAAATTATATCCGCACCACATTTTGACAACATGTAACATGTAACATTTTCTTCAACTAATACATTTTAGCAAACCGTGCTCAGTGCAAACCAGCAAGAAATCATTAATATCGTACAAAAAATACAGTTTAATGTAAGTTATGAAAGCCACTTAGAATGATTCCTACTCATTTCAAAAAATATCATATCTGTATTTACTTTAACAAAACTTATTTATCTATTTTCAGTCAGTCGAAAAGGAAGAAATGGTAGCCCAAAATAAGCTTTTGCGCGAGTGCAAAGTCGGCGTAAAAAAATCGAGCAGTCTGTTTGCCGGATGACTGGGGAAATAAGCGACAAAGATTTGGATTTTGGTCGCAGGTACGCTGTCTTTGCAGTCATCTACCGCAGTAACCGACGTCGAAGAAAAACTTAAAAGTCCTGAATACGCACAAACAATGGTATGTAATAAAATACATATCGTCGTTTAAAGTACAAAACCGCGTATCAACAAAATGCAAAACCGCGTATGTGAGGTTGCATAAACTATTTTCTAGAGATTAAAAACACTCATATTTCAAAATGGTTCTCTTTTTTACAAAGCAATTGCATTTCTGGCTAGTATATTTTTGTACTTTAAACTTGTGCATATGCTCTTGCATTTGCATATTCTTTTTGTAAATTCACAACAATAAAATGCACACGGTTGCCATGGCAGCAAGCACAAAATTTGCAAATGCAATTCTAATTGCAAATCCAAGACCATTTCCACAACATCCTGAACCTCCCTGAAGTTTTATGTGTATTTTCGCCCTTCATTTCTTTACAATAAATTTTCCAAAGACGACTTACATACATAAATTAAAAGGAGCGTCTGAAGATGTAAGCAGCGACATACGACACATCTTTACAGATGAAGTGCTTGAGCTGTATAACTGGGATGGAAGGTGGGAGAAGAAGCCATTAAATAAATTATCAATTGTAGATGCAATTCTGCGAGGTATGTATGTATGTATGTATATATATGCATTAACTTTAATAACATTTTTGCATTTTAGACGTTTTTAAACATCAAGGCGTTTTGGACTTTGGGAAAAGCATAAAAAATTCAATCGATCGCAGCCATCACCAAAAAAAAATAGTTAATAAAAAAAAATAAAACTCCTAAGCATTAAAATTATAAAAAATACCAAGTATAAAACAAGTTCAAATTCTGAAATGGAATACAATTTATAGTTAGCCTATAAATATTAATTTAAGTTCTGTTGCTTTAAATAGATTTTAATTTGATAATTTAATTGAATAAAAAATGTATTATTTACTATATTTTTGAAAAAAAAAATACATTAATTGGAAAAATTTTAATACTAAATCATTTATGACAGAGATTTTCGATAAGTATGATTAATTAAATTTGATTTATATTTGCATCAAGTGTGAACATCCTATTTGATAAATATATTCATCAAATGAGGGAATCATATTGCATCAATATTTACATCAAGGCTGATTATAAACTATAGTTTAATATGACGTCAAAACCCATCAATTGTGATCAGTCATATTTGACCAACTTTTATACAGGTATGATTTATCAATACTGACTTAAGATCCCATCAAGCATGATTATTCATATGTGACCAATGTTTATATCATTGGTGATTCACATGTATACTATTTCTTCCATCAAATTTTGCACATTGCCCTTAATATTTTGATAGAAACTTTCATACAAAGTAATGACGAGTATTTCTATCAGGATTGTCCGTCATTTTGTCGGTCATATGATTGTCACTGTTCTTGCAGGGTTAGCCATGCCGTTCAAATCGACAGCGACGCTCCAGCTCTGAAAGTATTCAACTCGGAACCCGCTGGTGGTAGCAGAGGAAGAGGGAGGCCCCACTGCGTTGAAAAGACCAGGTGGAGAAAGACTTGACTTCACTTGGAATATCCAATTGGCGTCAGTAGGATCAGAAGAGAAACGACTGGCGTGCTTTGTTGAACTCGACCAAAAACGCTTTGGCGGTTACAGCGCCAAATAAGAAGAAGATGACCATGAAATAATTGTTATTCTGGGTCTCTAAGTGGCCACGGTGGCACAGAGAAGCTTAACTTTTCTTCGAGTTGTGAAAATAACAAGTGCAACCAATTTGATAGCTAACGAGCATTGATTGAGATTAGATATATTTATATGTAAACGTACTTTTATGTTTTGCCGTACGTACCTAGTACTCACGCATTTTTTCACGTAGCTGATTTTTGCGACCGAATACAAATCGGGTTAGGATTTTTAGTGAGTAGGTCATGGAGTCTGTTCACTTTGCTTTTAATGCGGTTTGTCAAAAAATATACATCAGGTTTGTTCCACATGCTTTCCGGGCTGTTTCGATAATCAGAGCGTAAAAGTCAGTTACTCTCTCATAAGTGTCAAAAATGTGTCATCTGATGAGGAGATGTGGTTATATCCGAAATAGCTTCTATAACTTCTACCGCTTAGACTTTGTTGCTTTTTCAATTTTTGCTAATAAACAATCGTGGTACAAAGCTCAATACAAATATTAAAAATAAAATGTTAATAAGCCACAATAACATTGGCAAATTGTTATTTGCAAATAATACGTGCGTATAAACGTAGTACCAGTTTCTTAGCTTATACCATGTTCTGACCGACAACGAAAACACTTTGAAAACGAGTTTTGGGATTGTGGGCTGAAGGCTGTGCACACCGGTTTTTAGTGTTTTTGTTGATATTTCTTACATCCTTTCATTACAGTTTTGCTGCACAAAAATAAAACCAAAATACTTTTCCGTCATTTTCTCTCATTCTTATTTTACCTTGGCCAACCAATTAACAATAAATCCGAAATGGCTTATTAAAGATGCTAAAATATGACTTCCACTTCGATTAGTAATCGAAGAAAACTAGTGCAGACACCGATTGGAGTGAGTGCAACGTTTTCAAGCAGTTTTCAGTGAAAATTGGTTTTCGTTTGACAGATTTTACATGGATGAAACACACAAGTTTTAGATCGAAATACCAGTTTCAGCGCCGAAAACATGTTTTCGATGTCGGTCAGAACGTGGTATTAGCTTTTTAAACTGATACATTTAAAATAAAAATATTTATATCTCTTTGCTTAAAACACACAAATTTATTTTTATAACTAGTAAATATTCGCACTAAAGCAAGACTACAAAACTAGTTTGTTAGCATATTTAAACTAATGGTAAATCATTCCGAAATATTCCGGGATCCCGGGATTACCAATTTAAGATCCCGAAATCACAAAATGGCCCCGGATTGGATGCCTTCATAGCTCTTCGTTCGAGTTGAAATGCATTTAATTTTTTGATTTGAGTGCAACTTTTTTTATGATATCATTTTGTGGTTGACGTTTTCGTGACTGATCTGGCGGTATGGTCTACTGAGCGGGCATTTAAATTTAAAAACAAGAAAGAAATAGTCTGCTGCATCGATAGTAACCGACTGCTTAAAATGAAAACATGTTTTTATGTTTAAAATAAAATTTATCTATGTACATATCTGTGTTCATATGGAATAGTAGCGTATGTCGAAAGGCTGGCTTTAATATAATGCGGCATTCGCAGCAAACAATTGCGAATGACTCACTAGCACCGAGCCGTTGAAAAACTTTTGGCAAATAAACGTGCAAGAAATAGTTCCGGTACCAGCAAGTCAATATTATTTCTAAGTTTCATCACAAAATTCTAGTCATTTAAAGAAGAAAGGTAGGGACACGATATCGAACCGAAAGTATCGTTATGGTACTCATTTAAAGTATCGCTGTAAAAATATCGGGTACCCAATAATATCGGAATAAAAAGTATCGATATCCGAAATATCGATACCAAAATCAAAAAAAAAAATTTAACATTTACATAACATAAAATTTAATTTAAATGGCACAACATCAAGGCGCACGCAACAAAGCGGAGGAGAAGCTCGGCCAAACACTAACATATTGTGTAAGCGCCGATCTATTTGTTATTATTATTACATCACGTAGAGATTGAAGTGTTGACTTAAACACCGAGACAGTGTTTTCAAATCCCGCCACATGCAATCCTAACGACAGTAAAAAATGTATGTTCTTTAAATTCCAACTTATATCGGCAAGAATTGATAATCCTTTTGTAATTTGAGTTTATGACATTCGATACGATACTAGGGTTCTGGTACTCGATTCCATAAAATATCGTTTTAAAACTATCGAGTAAAAAATGTCGGTATCGAATGCCAAAAGTATCGATATGGTATCGTATCGTATCGAAATTCGTGCCCTAAGTAAAGAGAATCCAAAATCCAAAAATTCAAATTTTTCCCGTAAATAAATTTTTTTTTGGAATTTCTATATTTTCAATAAAACATAAACAGTAATTATACTTAAAAATCATTATATAAGATATAATGTTAAACGTCAATTTATCGTCATTTTTATTAGGCAAAAAATTATATGTGATTAAATTAGTGAAGGAACACTATCAACGCTAATTTGAGTTTAGATTTTAGACTTGAGATCTAAAGTTTGCAATTTGAGAAAAGACTGATTCTGATTTTTAAACATAAGATTTTCGAAAAAAAATTATATTGGAAATCTACAACTTTCATCCATATTTGGATGTACATACATATGTACATATGAAAGTTCATAATAGCATTTATGTGACCGCTGACTAGAGCTAGAAAATTATCGATGTTTCATGGTATATCAGAGAAAAACTATCGATGTTAGTTGGAAAAACATCGAAGTTAGGGAAAATTTGAAAACATCGATACTAGCCATAGTGCCATCGATTGTTTTCCAGCTCTACCACTGGCTTTGGATACATTTTTTAGCAGAATTGTAACAGTGAACATAAGACCTGTACTAATTATCAGTTTACGAATTATTGTAAATATTATGCAGGTTTATAAATTAAATACTGGTATAAATTAAATACTGGTATAAATTAAATACTGATATAAACATAGGTATATGTATATACATTAGACTGCATCACTCCCCGGTAGTGCACTTCTATTGGAATTATAAAATCTATTATATTTTTAGACGTACAACAAAATATTTCGGAAAAATATTAAGATTTACGTGAGCTGGAACGATTTGAAAATACCTCCAAAAATGGAGTTTTTAATGAATAAAAATAGTTTCTTAAAGATATTTTTTTTTTGGAAAAAATCCCCTCAAATGACGGTTTAAGCTTAAAAAATTTGCATAAAAAAACTTAAAAAAGTTTTGAACGTAATCGGAATAATGAGATTTTTGATGCTGTTTTTTTAACTTTTTACAAAGATTGGTATAAGAAAAACTTGAGTAACTGAACCTAAACTCTTCCGATTTACACTTCTGAAGTATCATTGGAAAGGTATTTTCTCACCCTTTATGCTAATAAACTCTTTCAAAGGATGAACGAGAAAGGTAGGATAAACGAACGTCATTAAACGTTCAATTAAGATGTGTTGGTATTTGAAAAAAAAAATAAAAAATTGGGACAAGAATGACTTTTTTTTGGCAGAAATAAAAATAGTGGTAAAATACCTTTCTACTGAGATCCCATAAGTATAAATCAGAAAAGTTTTGGCCAGTTATTCAAGTTTTCAATCTTTGAAAACAATAAAAAAAAACAGCATCAAAAATCTCATAATGGCGATTCCGTTGAAAAGATTTTTAAATATTTTTATGCAGATTTTTGATGCTTAATCTGCTTTGTTATCTGAGGGGATTTTTTTCAAAAAGTTCTTTAAGAAACTAGATATTCATAAAAAAAAATCCATTTTTTGAGGTATTTTTAAATCGGTCCAGCTCACGTAAATCTTAATATTTTTCCGAAATATTTTAGTGGACGTCTTAAAATAAAATACATTTTCTAATCCCGGCGGAAAGACCTCAACTTTTTGGTGATGCAGTCTACTGTACATACATACACTTAAGAGTAAGGGGTTTTTTTAATTTTGAATTGTGTCATTACTGTAGAGAACCATCGATATGTATGTATGTACTTTTTACATTTCAAACCCATTTATTCACAGTGTATTCTTCGTCTTTCGAACAGAGGTTTGGGAAGGCTGTATTTTTGCTCTTTTTGCAACCCGAAGCCGCCGTCGCACAACTTGTATATATCGGGGAGTTTACCACATTTGTTGTTGCATAATTGCATGCAAACAGGAATGCCTTATATGGCTTGGCCGACACAGCGTAAGTGGAGACAGCGCATCCTACCCGAATATTCCGTTCCGCTACCATGACAGTAACATGACCAATGACCCTAGAAGTAAAGCACTTTTTAAAATTTTTGATTTTTCAATGACCAAATACGTACTTACGGGCCTTGATAATTACGCGGATATTTATTTATGTAAGCCATTTTGACGTCATTAACTTCATTGTACCACAAATCGATTGATTTTTGCAACAAGTTTGCAACATTCGGTGTACCATAGAAGCTTATCCAAGCCAGATTCTGACCAGAATATTTGAAGGCATTCGTATTGTGACAGGCATCGTGTTTCATTTGGCACTGCTTGACGTTCAAAGCTGCCAAGGAAGCCAACTCGTCGTCCCATTGCATTGTGGCCATGCGGCAAGCCGGCTTTAATGCAGTGTTGCCACCAGCTACCAAATTACGTTTGGTATTATGGGCATTGATGATCAAATTTTTGTTTGCCTGGTTAAGTGTAAACAGGGCTGCACCTTTGCAGGAAGATGCGAAGTTCTGTTAAGTTAAATCGTTTGCGGATAAGTATTTACGTATGTATATTAGACTGCATCACCAAAAAAGGGTGTGGTTTTTCCGCCGGGATTACAAAATTTATTATATTCGAAGACGTGCAACAAAATATTTCGAAAAAATATGAAGATTTACTTGAGCTGGACCGGTTTGAAAATACCTCTAAGAATGAAGTATTTTATGAATAAAAATAGTTTCTTTAAGAACTTCTTGGAAAAAATCCCCTCAGATGACAAAACAGATTAAGCTTAACAAATCTGCATATAAATATTTAAAAATCTTTTCAACGGAATCGTAGTAATGTGATTATTGACGCTGTTTGTATACTTTTTTCAAAGATATATTTACGAAAAACTTGAATAACTGGATCAAAACTATTCATGTCCATTTTTTTTTCAAATACCAGCACATCTTAATTCGACTCTGAATGACGCTCGTTCATCCTACCTTTCTCTTTCATCCTTCGAATGAGTTTATTAGCAAAGAAATGAAAAGGGTAAGATACCTCACAAGTCTAATTCGGAATAGTTTAGGGTCAGTTATTAAAGATTTTCATATACCAATCTTTAAAAAAAAAATAATACAAAGCATTAAAAATTTCCTTATTACGATTTCGTTGAACATTTTTTAATTTTTTTTAAATATTTTCATGCAAATTTTTAAGCTTAAGCTGTTTTGTCATTTGAGGGGATTTCTTTTATAAAAAGAAATATTTAAGAAACTATTTCTCTTCATGAAAAACTCCATTTTTGGAGGTATTTTCAAATCGGTCCAGCTCACGTAAATCTTAATATTTTTCCGAAATATTTTGGTGGACGTCTTAGAATATAATAGATTTTATAATTCCAATAGAAACACAGAACCGATTTTTTTTTGTGCGGGGAGTGATGCAGTCTAATGTACATATATACACATGTATCCACTGGAGTATTTATTTAGTTCTTTGTTGTTGTAGTGGAGCTTACCCCTGCGTTATTGCATGCTATATGTTTTATCGAGCCGCACAAAGATTCATCACAGTAGTTCGCAGCGAAAACGATCGCAAAAGATGCCGTCAAGAGGGCGAGGACCGCGAACTGCAACTGCATTGTAAATTGTAAAATAGGCGTTTATTTGTATGGTTGAAAATCGATGCATCTACTTGAAAAGCCAGTGCTACACTGCGAAATTTTTTGCGATAACGATTATTTTTAATTGTTAATTGTTTTTAACTGAGACAACTCGCGTAATTATTAGGCATTACGTAAATACATATTATTTCACAAAGCTTAACGAATTCATAAATATTTGCACAAGAGCACGGGTTTGTTTACACAGCCGCACCCGACTTACTGGAAACGGTGGCATACAAAATAAAAATTGGTTGTGTCTGTGCATTGTGACTGTTGGAGCTTTAAAAATTTCTTCTCTTCAGGGTTTTAATGTCTAAGCCTAAATGCGGAAAGGTAAGAATGTGAATAGGCTTTTGTGTTTAGAGATCGCTGAATTCGGGACATTTTTATGCAAAACCCGTTAGGCTTTTTGATATAACACCGCAAAATATATGGCAGAAATGCATTTTATGCATAGTTGATATAAATTGGAAACTACCAATTTGTCAGGTAAACAAGAGATTATTGACAGGAAAGACTAAGTAGTTATATAAACAATGGAAATTCGCAAGCATAATATATTTAAAGAGTCTCAGGAACCAGACCCGGCAGACTAATTTTGGAAAAATACCATCTAGTATTAATAGTATAAAGAAAAGTCGAGATTCTTTGAACACGCTAATCTCGAAAACTACTGAACGGATTTGGACAACATTTTCTCTACTATAATCTGTATCGATAGGAGAGGGACCTTTGGTATTTCGAGTTACGATAACGTTGCAGCCCGTCTAAAAAATTATAAGATCCGTACCGTTCGCTGGATTACAAATAATGAGGTGTTAAATTAAAGGAATTTGCCACTAGATAAACACTTATGTTTTATTTTATGAGTAGCGATGCACCTGTTAAAAAAAATACTATATTCAATTGAATTCAACTTGGCCTACAGATCGCAATAAGCTTTTATTTTTTTTAATAGAGTTGCCGTCTGTCTAAAAATTTATAAGATCCACACCGTTCATTGTATTAAAAACATAAGATTTCAAATGAAAGGGCTTGGCCAATAAGTGTGCAATGAGACATAATTTTTTTAAATAGGGTTGCCACCTGCTTTCTTCAAATTCGTATATGTACATACTTATGTACTCAAAACTTTAATGTTTTGTATACTTTTCAACTTCACATAGATATGTACATATAAGGGTTGTTGCGAATATTCGCATTCGCATTCGCAACTGCGGAACTTCCGCATAAATTATGACATTCGCATTCGCTTGCAATAATCAATGCGGAGCTTTTGCGAATGCGAATATTGTACAAGTGCACTGTTAAAACGTATATCTGGAAAACAAAAATTTTAGCTAATATTTTTTGCCTGTAGAGATACTACGGTAAGACTGTCCCCTACGTCCACCTTCTTTCGTAATTTAAAGTCAAAGCGTAAGATAATAGTAGGTATTTCCAGCGGAAATGTTCAATGGCTGGCTATAAAGAGAATCGAATATTATTTATCAAAGGTCTGTTGAAAAAACTGGATACATCTTTAGTTGTGTTCTACGTTTTCTTAGTGTAATTATTTTTTTCCTCATAAAACTTATTATTCTTAAGTTCCGTGTTTCCTTCTATTAGCCTTTCAGCTCGAAAACAAAAACATTTATTTTACAGCCTTATTCTGTGTCACGAACGATTCGTCTGCAGAGGAATGCTTCAAAAATTAGTTCGGCGGCCTCATTTTAGCCGGTTTAAACGCAACCGAGACAATTGCAATGTAATGTATGAAAAGCAAGACGAAGACGACCGATAGAGTTTAAAATCGCAATCTGAGAGGTTGTCGTCTGCAGACGAATCGTTCGTTTTGCCTATCGTTCGTGATACAGAATAAGGCCCTTAATTTTGTGTAAATTGTCAAAATTAGCACGCATCGAAATAAAGATAAAATGGTATGTAAATATGTCGACAGCCAAGTTCGCAAATTAAATAAGAACTAATGCAAGGTGAATTTTATATCTATTGAGGCGTGGGACTTGGCATGTAATATATGGTTAGTATAGTATGGAAAGGGCTTAACTCACATCGTAGCTGAAATACAAAAAGCTGTAACTAACTAAAAATCCAAAATTAACTTTTTGATTGATTATGATGCATTTCATCGAATCATAAGTCCCCACATTGTTTTAGGCAATACAAAAATTTAGTTAGTTGTGGTTTTTTGCATTTCAGCAACAATGTGAAATAAGCCATCTTAAAATGGTATTAGCGATATATATGTGGGAAATTTGCGTTCAAAAAATATATCAAAACACATTGAGCGCATGGAGTGGAACAACAAAACAGATTTGATAGCTTATGGTACCGACAGCGGTGAGTAATTAATTGTGACTGCCTGCAACTAGGAAGCGCAACTAACTAATAAAAAAAAAACTAATTACAAGGTATTCATTACAGGCGAACCTTTCCAAGGAGTCACCCGAGAACTAAGCAAATCTGAGACCTTTATCGTCCGTTATTCCATAATTCAAATTAATATAAAAAAAGGGGTACCTTTTTGATAAAATAACAAGATTTTAAACTATTTCTGCTGGCAGCCACGACTTTCAAAACAATATTTTCTTCGAAATTTTCATTCCTAGAAACTAACAATTTATTTGCCAAATCCACCTACATGTTCACAACCTCGATATAAGCGCACATTTTTCAAACCAGTCACAGAAGAAAGGATTAAAAATGAAGTACAAAAACTGAAATCGAAAAACGCTGATGACGTAACAGGTTCTCCAAATTCTGAACCAATCAAATGACTTGATGCTCCGAATTGGAACACAACGGTGTTTAAACAACGATCTTGCCATGATGCTAGATTGTGAAGATGAAAGTCAGGAGGATACATCCGACATTTGCAGCCCCGATGCAATTCCCAAAAAGGAACTGTTGCACCGCAATAAAAAAAGAAACATAACTGAAAGTCCTCTCAACTGGTGCAGCTTCAATCGAAAAGCATTTACAATTTTGTCAAGTTTCAAGTTTGTCGCCTCGAGCGAATAGTATTTAGTGGCGCAGGTTTGATTTACGACCCGTTAGGAATCAGGCTGTAACCCGAAAAGGCAGCAAAATTATCCTTTCTTAAATAAAATGTTCCAATTTTTTAATTGAAGTACTAAAAAAAAGAAAACATTACTAAATTTAGTAACTTTTCCATTTTTTATTTACCTACATAAATCACCTAATGTACTCACCAAAATTATTTCTTAAAAATATTTGACATCCGCATTCGCAGCCGCGGATATTAGCTTTTAAAAATCCGCATTCGCATCCGCGGTTGTCTAAAATTCCACATTTGCAACATCCCTAGTACATATGTATTTATATAAATACTTGTATTTATTCTATTTCTATTTCTTCTATTATTATAATAATAATAAAATTACCATTTTGGCACTTCCACTTTTACTAAGTGTTTGGCCGAACTTATCCTTGTGTTCTTACAAAATGCCGCCTTCGAACAGCAAATGGATTTTACGGGAAGCTGTTGTTCATGGCAGAGGGGCGGCCGTTGTTAGACAAGCGTTGTTTCAAATTTAGATCTTGCTCGGACCAGTGACCGAATCGAGGTTCCACGGAGTGACAGCCACAGCAGCCGCTTTTAAAATTGCTATGTACAAATGTGCGTTACATGGTTCTAGTGAGCTACTGGTGGCTGTATGCTCTGTGTGTATTTGTACAAAATTCTAAACAAAAGCAGTAAAGCGAAAATTCTTTAATTATTCCATTTGTGCATTTTTGGCGTTAACGTCACTCATAAATACTTCACATATGGGTGTTTCCATACAGCCGTACGCGACATTCGTACGCTTATAGAGTAACGTTTAGTTTTTATTAAAAAAAATATATAATAACGTACGCGACATAACGTACGCGACAGATTTTTCCCCCATAAAATATTTTTACTAGTAACACATAACAAATTAAATTTTTTCAGTTCTTCTCCCTACCGTTTCGCGTTTTCCTTTTTCCACCATCTGAACACGAAATTTAAAGTTATAAAGCCATTTGAATTCATTTGCTTGCATTTTCGGTTTACATTTTCATGGAAACACGCATATATGCGAAAGTCTGCGAATCATGGGAGTTTTTCTTTTCTTTAAAAATTTCTAAACTAAGCTAAATAATGTACCTTTACAATCATATTTTAAGAGAAATTATCTCTGGCTAGTTTTATATTAAAAAAAAAAAACAATAACGTACGCGACAATTTTTCTCGTAAGTAATAAAATGTATTTATTGAGAACTCTTCCCGCCACCGTTTCATTGTTTTACAACTATTCTAGATAATTTAAATGGAAAATTTGCAATTAACATTGGTTTTGATGTATTTGATTGAAATTTTCGTACTTACAATAACGTATGCGACAAACTTTAAAAGGTAATAAAATTTGTTTTACTTCGGTCGGAAAGAAAATTGTACTGTATATCTTTAACTGGAAGAATTCTCGCTTAAGAATTGTAATCTGCATTACCTGCGACTGCCAATATACAAATGACATAGACAAACAATGTTTTTGCATAACGTACGCGACATTAGAATACTATCAGAAGCAAATCAAAAAATTACCGTTAACCGAGCTCTAACTTCTCCTTTTTTCGCATTTTTATAGTTAGTTGTTATTGCAAATTTGATTTTAAGATGTAATTGTAATGTTTCAAATCTCTTAATTTAGTTAATAGGAAAGAGAAAATAGTTCATTTCATTAGAGAAAACTGAGTCGAAGAGACACAGTTTTACTCTTCAATTTTTGAGTTTTAAAATTGCAATAAGTCGAAATACTTCTATAATATAAAAATTCGAGTATTTTACTCTTATTAATTCGTCTTAAAAACCCTTTTCAGTAGTTTTTATTTTTTCAGTCCTGGTTGACATTTTCATGGAAACACCCATTTGTATGTATGTACTTGTGTAATACGATGTTTACATGAGGAGATGTTACAGGCAACTTTTAGTTGAATGCAAGAATCGCCTGGCGTGAACAGCCTTTCAACTAATCGCTTCCAATGAAGTTGGGCGGTAGCTAACTTTTGATTCAACTAATCGCCTCCGAAATTGCCTGGAAAATCGCCTCATGTGAACAACATTTCATCCACTCTCCAAAATTTATTCAGATAAGAAAATAGGTTATAGTCTTGAATATTCGTTTCAACAATTTTATTGAGCTTGAAGCCGTTTCTAATGAAAAAAGGTTGCGGAAAAACAACAACAATTTACACATGGTAGAAGTTATAGCTGTTATTTCGCAGATTGAAAATTCGGTAAAAATGCTTACTTTTAATTGATGAGTGGCAAATCCAACAAGGCAGACAAGGTTTTGAAAAAGGATGAGATTCATGATTACTGGGGGATTTTTGGCGTCGGTGATTACGAATCTGGCATTGAATTTTTAATATTCTAAATGGCGGGTCCAACATGGCAGATAAATTTCTCATAATTCATTCATCCTCACTAAATTTTCAGGCCCGGCCCGGCACGAGTGCAAAATCAACTTTCAAAAACACGCACAAGCCCGCACGTTAAGAATTTTAGTGGGGCCTGGTCCGGCCCGGTATACATATGTACATATTTTTAATTTTGTGTTTATGTCCATATATATATATATTTACTTAAGCGAATCAATATTTTACATCAAAGATTTTTATAATATATTTTCTGGGAAGTAGAAAAAGTGGAAGGTATTTTATGTACAGATATGTATGTAAACAAAACTACTAAGTATCATATATTTTCTATCGGTTTCCAAATACATATTTCTTTTTTTGCTTTTCTCTTATCAAAGAGTTTTAAATATGTACTAGATTTTTTTTGTATAAAAACAAAAGCTCATCTAAATTTTTAGTATGCTTTTTCGTGCCTTTTCGTGCTTTTTTAAAATTTTACTGAACGCTCAGGCCCGCACGAGTTCGTGCTGACAGTAAATATTCCGGCCCGTGCCCATCTCTAATCCTCACCCCAAATTTGTTCACAAAAAAATGCTTAATTTTAAATAATCAGTTGGGATTTTCGAAATTCGTATCCAAAATTGCGAACACAAATTTTAAAAATGATTGGATTACTTGATATCTGTTACTCGGGGTTTTGAGGGTCGCTGACTATGAATCTGGTCATGCATTTATAATATTCTGAATGGCGGGTCCAATATGGCGCATTTTTTATTTATTTATTGAATTCACCTTATTGTACTAATGTTTACTATTGAAATAAACTAAAATTGAAATTGGATAAGATATTTTGAATTTTCAAAATTCATATTTTCATAGCCAGTGGGCAAGTTCAGTTGATCGCAACTGTTGTTAAAAAATCAATAATCAGTCGGCGAAATGTTATGCGCCTTCTGAACGTACTGATAGATTAGCTGTCAAAATTTTTGTAAATTCAAAAGCTGTCAACCACAAACGATTCTCAACAAAATTATTGTATTGAAGAAATTGTGTTTTGTATCCAGTGATGCCAGATTGTGGGTAATTTCCCTATTTGAGGGATATTTTGCATAAAAAATTATTAAAAGGGAAAAAAGGGACACTTCATATAAATAAGGGATTTTCTTTTGAAGCAGTTATTGTTGCATAATTGATCAAAATATTCGACATTCTTACGTAATTAATCGTTCTGAAGATGTGATGTGGAGTGAAATGGTATATAATTGTTAAAAAGTATAAGGACAATTTCGAAAATTTTCTTACGTTAACCAATTCAAGCGCTGAGTAAGAAAGAATCTTTCCAGTTGTAACTGGTGTTTCATGTAAAAAGCGGAACAAATTATCTGATGAAATGTTAAATAGCACATGAATGTGCTTCAATTTTAAAGTCACCAAAAAATTCTTTTAGGCCCTTAGTGAGTGAGCAAAAAAATGAAAGGGAAAAAATGAATGAGTGAAAAAAATGCAGAAAAAGGGGTTTTTTCTTAACAGCGGTCGGCCCTCGACAGGCAATGGCAAACCTCCGAGTGTATTCCTGCCATGAAAAACAGCTTCTCATAAAAATACACTCGCCATTCGGAGTCGGCGTAAAACTGTAGGTCCCTCCCCTTTGTGTGACAACATCAAGGGGACCGCCAGAAATTGGAGGAAAAGCACATATGTGTAAGCGCCAAACTATTATTATTATTTTATATGAATTTTACTTCTTTACTACTGAAACATGTATATGTTTAAATTCGTTGGGAATTTTGTGGGATAAATTTTCAAGATGTGGGTAATTGAGGGATTTTTTCCCCATTTCCGTGGGATATTTAACAGAGAATGTCTGGCATCACTGTTTGTATCTATGTATATTAAGAAAAATGGAAGAAGCAATTATACTGTCGGAATTCCTTGAGGATAACATTGAAAACGTCTTTGAATCAGTTTTTCATTGTTTGGCAAGCGAAATTACCAATCAATCTGTAACAACTTCGGCAAATTCCATAGAAGATGGCGAGGAAAGATCCAGAAATGAAGGTTATTATGAAGTCACAGTTGAGCGATACAATAACGACTTGTTTAAGGAGCACTTACGAATGCCTCGTAGGACGTTTGAGGTGAATTTTATGAAATTTTGCAATTCGCGGTTTATCTGGATTCTGATTATTTTGCAGGATTTAGTGTTTCTATTACGACAAGAGATAACCGGAAAACCTGATTGTCTTACAGATCTTCGCAAAAAAGTTATTTTTACAATATGGATATTGGCAAGCCAGAGAGTTTTCTCGCTGCTGGAGATCGTTCTAGCTTTGCTAAAAGCACTGCTTATGTAATATTTAGAGAAATGTTGTCAGTCGCAACAGGAATGATCCCTTTATTTGTAAAATTTCTGAACAGAAGACAATGCAATCAAGAAGCCTTAATTTTTCAAAGGGTTTCCCTGGTGTTGTTGGAGCCATTGATGGATGTCACATTCCTATAAAGGCCAACAACGCTATAGATTTTTATAACAGAAATAAGATTCATTCTATTATACTGCAAGGTTAGTATTTTATTTCTATCAGTCGATAAATATGTATGTATAACATAAATATATGTCCTTCCTAAAGGTACATGTGATCATAAAGGCCGATTCATAGACGTTTTCATAAGAATGCCCGGCCGTATGCACGACGCTAGAGTTTTTCGGCATAGCGATTTATTCCGGAAACTACTACCCCCGAATTTGCATCTTCTGGGCAACTCTGCTTATCCGTTGCTTCAAAATCTAATGATGCCGTATCGTGATAATGGTCTGTTGACTAGATGGCAAGTTAATTTTAACCAGAAGCTAAGCTGTCGTCGCTCCATAATAGAAAAAGCGTTCGGCGTTTTGAAGGGCGAATTTCGGAGGCTGGAATATTTAGATACAAAAACCGCAAGCTTAGACAATACGATTGTAGCAGCCAGGGGCGAACGCAGAAATTTTAAAATATATATTTTTTTTTTCGATTTAAGCAGTTTCACCAAATATGCATTTCGGTGGTACAATATGTCTTTATTTAAATTTTTAAAAAAATTTCGAGTGCTTACATATGTACATATGTATGCATGAAAAAATTTTAAATAACATTTCTCTACTGCCTCGTCTTTAAAAGAAAAAATTGTATTCAATATTTATTAAATGTATTATCTTTCGTATTATATGCCTATATTAAAATCTTTTTTAATAAATTCGAGTGATTACATATGCATGAAAAATTAGAAATAACATTTCTGTAATGCTTCGTCTTTAAAAGGAAAAATTGCAGTTACAAATTTATATCTAATCTCCTTGGTTGTTTTGCCATTATATTCAATATTTCTTCGTTCGTAACTTCTATATCTCTGTGGATGTTAAGTAAAGCTAAACCATTTAATCTTTGTTCCCCAGTTTTATTACGTAAATATGTTTTAATTCTCTTGAGTGTTGAGAAGGAGCGTTCGCTGGAAGCAACTGTAACAGGAAGTGTTGCGCCTATCTGCAAGAATCGGTATACCTTTGGGTATAGTGATTGATTGCAAACATTAAGAGCGTCTATGAATGTTGTTGGTCTGTGCTCCGTAGGTACATTGACAAAATGCCTGTAAAGAAACATAGTATTAAGCTAAATTTCAGCACTGAAATGGTGAAATATTAGCACACTATTTATATTTGAAATGTAGAAATTACCTTTGCCACATTTTAATTTCGGCTTCAAAATCTTCATTGGTTCCAAGGACATCATTTGGCCATTTTGTTTCCAAAGCATGAATAGTTTTAGTTAGCTCTCCTGCTTCAAGCTCTACGCATTTTGTTGGAATAATATTTTGAATGTTAGACAAGATTTCGCGATGAGTGAGAAATTTAGTGTGCAGCTGTTCTAAATACATATCCAAAAAAGGAATGAAAATAGATTTTCGGTAGTAGGCCTCAGGCTCTCCTTCGTAATTATCACGATACGCTTGAAGACCTACTCGTCGGGGAATAGTTAATAATATACTCATTTTTTCTGCTACTTTACTTGCCGAAACAAAAATTTTGTGAAATTGTTCGTCGGCTGACGAACGCATATCTTTTAGTTCTTCATACAAATCGTTGGCAAACGCTACGCATTTACTCAAATCGCAATCTTCTTTTTGTAGAAAGACACTCAGATTCTTCGTTAAGCTGAAAATTGGTTTCAGTACAGTCAACGCAATAATAAATGGAGCTGTTCGAATTGAAGAGAGTAAAGCATATGGCTGAACGCCGTCGCACTTTGTTGTCTTCTCGTCCAATTCCTCCAATGCCAAGCAAACATATTCTAAAACCTCATAGAATAACCTGAGAGAATCTAGATGTTCTACCCACCGTGTCTCACAAAATTTCAGGAGACGAATTTGTCTGGCACCAGGGTTAGCTGCTAGAATAGACCCTTTCAACATTGCGCCCGCTTTGTTGGAATTACGGGAGAAATTCGCTGTTGCTTTAACCGTTACCATACAGTTCCTGATAGATGAAATTAGGCACGCATGTGTGATAGCTTTATTTAGTCCATGATTTGCACAGTAAAGATAGAGAGCTTCCGGATACGATATTTTTTTATTTATTATTATATTATATTATTATCATATTTTCATTAAGCTTCTCTTAAAAGGGCATCATAAACTAAACCTGCGGCTAGTTAATCATTAAAATGTTGCTTGGGAACCCAATGAAAAATTAGTTTAAAGAAAAAATTACCTACCTAAACTTAGGCTACTTTAATTGACGAACACAGATATGTACATACAATATGCATGCATATGAATATGTTCACATAATTTTGAAAGTAGCCTGATTCACATCACACCTTTTGTGCTTAAATGATCGTTTACTTGTAACCGAAACCTGCTATCGACATAAACTGACATAACCTTTTACCTTTGCTTAATGAATTCGAACGAATAACCGACGATTTCAGATGCAGGTAAATTACCATGTAATCACAAAAGGTCGGTCTGATGTGACTTACACCACTTTCAAAATTATGGGCACATACGCATTCAATGTAACTATGATACATTTTCCCACTGACCTGTACTCTTTTTATTCTTGTTATCTTTTATAGTTTTATAGGTCCTCTTCATGTTTCGCATTTTACGGTCCAGCGTGTCATCATCTTCAACGAGAAAGCCCGCCGTCCTCATGTCAGCGAGAATATCCATCCACAAATTCTTCTTTGGGCGTGTGTGAATCGGTAACAAAGTTCTATGGGGAAACCGTTGAATAATATTTTTACTATGGTGAGAAAGTTTTGCCAATCTGCTGTGTGAAATGAAATATTTATTGACAACAGTAAATTTTTGATAACCGCAAATTTATGCGGAATAAAATATTACAAATTGAAGTGAAATTAATATTTTAAGAAAACATCTGCCATCGTTGATTGCAATTCATCAATTTAAGCTTTTATTTAACGAAAAGTTACGCACATCAACAATCTTTGCGATTGTCAGAATTTTCTATGCATTTGTCAAAAATTTCACTAGCCTCATGAGCTACTCAAATTTTATTCACCTCATAGTTTTTAAAAATTTACTCGCCGCGAACATTCTTACCGATTCACACACACTCTTTTTAATTTTTGGATCACGAAACTTATCTTTCCTTTTTCTGTATTCCTCTAACAAAAATCTCGTAGGTTCTCCATGCCACTTGAATTTGGAGTTCCCTGGTGA
>NW_016158758.1:41823-41934 GCF_001687245.7 Rhagoletis zephyria
AAATTACCGTTATATGGGAGGTAGGCGTGGTTATTGTCCGATTTCGCCCATTTTCAATATCATCCGTCCTACGCCCAAAAGAAGTCCACGTACCAAGTTTCGTTAACATAT
>NW_016158758.1:41945-66805 GCF_001687245.7 Rhagoletis zephyria
ATATCTCAATTTTTACTCGAGTTATCGTGTGCACAGACGGACGGACGGACGGACGGACAGACAGTCACCGCTTAATCGATTTCTCTTTTCATTCTGATCATTTATGTATACATTTGTCTATATCTATCTCGATTTGTTTTGCCTGCTACAAACAACCGTTATGTGAACAAAGTTATAATACCCTTGTGCACAAGTGCGCTCGGGTATAAAAATCATATCAAATCACTTACCGTATTCAAATAAACATTGCAGCATCCCACTTTCAGATGTTGTATTTATGTCGGAAGCAACTCCAACCAATTCTGGTGGTGCAACACATCCCTTCGTATACTCCTTCAAAAACTTTTATCTGAGGATAAAGTCGGATATATAAAAATAATAAGCTGCAACTTAAGCAAGCAATTTACCAGTTTTAAGGTTTATGTGGACTTCCTGACTAGCGGTTATACGATAAATGCAGTCATCTAGAGCGTGATATGCAGTAAATTCATTATTTGTAGACATTTTGTTTCTTTATTTTTGCTTTTTGTATGGATTTTTTATGAAATGCTGGCACTAATGCTGGTTAAACCGTCGTTGTTTTCGTTTCGTAACTCTGCAGTATTTGATAAGTTTTAGCTGCATCCAAAGTTAGATAGTTTTGAAATCACAAATTTAATTAAAATGTAATTATTTGAAACAAAAAGCATTTTGATGGAAAAGCCAAATGTCAAACTGTCAAAGGCGCTCACAACATGTTTGAAATGATTAGAAATAAAATACGATGGGAAAAATGGCATTAAACACTCAACTTCTCAGTTGAACACAAGTACACAATAACGCGTTCAGAAGGTGCAATCGCAACAGTTACTGAGCTGTTGCGCCTTCTGAACGTGCCCAGTGATCCCAATAACAAATTTTAAGTGAACTCAGTCATTTTTTAAATTTAAATGTGGTAGATCTCTGGGTTTGGACCAAACTTTGTACAAAAATTAAAAAAAATTCTGCAAGGTGCCATTTAGCAAACTTTTTAATTAGACTCTAAAAAAATTTAATTTTAGTTTTAACAATTTTTATTAAATAGTATAGTATTGTAAAGGAGTGCTTGTAAATTGGCTTGATCTCTAAATAGTATTCAAACCAAACTTTCCATGAATAAATTTTGTATATATAAATATATATGTATATTTTTTAAATAAGTAAGTAATCAGACGGCGTATAAATTTCTGACCTTTGGTTTAACTTTCAACTGTTTCGTTATTAAGACTGTTCCTGTATTTATTTTTAATGTGACTCATCTCTGAAAATTTTCTTTCGGCAGCAGCACAACTGTGCAGTAAAACAGTTAACGTCAACATATACTCTGCCAAGTTGTTAAACATACACCTTTCCAAAACTTTTTTGTGGTCCTTAATCAATCCCCTGATTTGGGAAATAAAAAATTATTCCGCAAGGAATGTTAAGGAGTAAAAGAGCCAACTTTTGTTACACCTTGATATACAAAACCTTGGTGTGTTTGAGCAAAAAGTTATTGAGCAAAAATTTAAAAAGTTGCCATATTATTTTTATTAAATTCTTAATGTGAATGGGAAAAAGTAAAAAATCGGAGCATATTTAAGTCAAGCGGTGTAGGGAGTAGATTTTAAATTTAAAAAAGAAATCGCGGAGTAAATCTACTCCGTTCGGAGCAAAGTCCTGACGCTGGCAATACCTCAGAATCCTTACATGCACTTAAGTTTGCTAATACTTTCGCCAAAATCGCCGTTTTTTAACATTTTCGCTATTAATCTTTTTATAAATCATATATTTTGCAATTTAACACAATAAGACCGCGTTTCCTGTCGAAAAATTTATTACTGAGAAAAATTACTATTTTACAGTTTATTTTATCCTCGCATTCGGCCTTGTTTACTTTTACTTGAGAAATTTCATCGTCGCCGCGAATGCAGTACAGTGTTGCCATTTTAGCCGTTTTCCGGCTAGATTTAGCCAGCAGCCGATTTGCCGTTTGCAAAAAAAAAAATCTTTTTTTTTAGCCGATTTTGCTATTCTCCTTATTTTATTAATGTTCAAATATAAAAATTTTTATTTTTAAAATTTAGTTATCCAAAATCTATTAGAAATGGCTAGTCTTATCTCTGAGAAATTTTCATGTCGGACTGTGTTATATAAAATTGAAAAACAATCAGATAGTAAGCCGATTTCAATGTTTTTTATATTAAGCAAGTGACCCAAAATTTAACAAACTATATTACCTCATTGGTAGGCGCTCAAGGTTGACAATTCACAACAAAATTCTCGTATACAAACAAATTCTAAGGCCAGTCTGGACTTACGGCATACAATTCTGGGGATGTGCTAGTGTGAACTGCATTACTTCCATCCAACGTCTGCAAAATAAAGTGCTTCGAGGCATAGTAAATGCGCCATTCTACGTAAGAAACAGCGATCTACATCGTGATCTTGGCATGCCAACTGTCACTGAAATGACGAAACAATTCGCCATAGCTCACAAACAGCGATTAGTAGGTCACGTCAACGTAGCAGCGTCCAGCTTACTTCGGCTGAATCCTACGCAAAGACGGCTAAAGCGCACAACAGTAGCAGACTTTATGCAAAGCGAGTAGCAGAAATTTATTTTTACTTATATGTCTTTTGAGCATGTGTTTAAAATATAAAATGCTTTTTCTTGTAAACTAAAATTATTAAATTAAAATTGCTTGTTAGTATCATTATTTATATACTAGTTGCAATAATAAGACGTTTCTGTAAATTGTCTAAGATTCGTTAACAATAAAAAAAAAAAAAAAAAAAAAAAGTGACCCAAATACATATAAACGGGGACGCGTTATATTAGCTGATTAAAAAGTTACAAATTTTGCAAATTTTCATAATTTTTACACAAAGTGTGAAATCTGTTTGTAGTAAATGTTGTTTGTTAAGTAATGAGCTACATATTCATCAAAAATGATAAACATTAAATAAACTAAAAAAAAAATAGGCAAAACTTGCTTCAATATTCAAATTTATATTTGGGAGGATGTAGCGGGGATTTTCTTCATAAAATTTTTGTTATGAATGTCTTAAATTTAAGTGTGAAGTTTTATTCGCTACACTTAGAAAATAAAAGAGCACGAATTTCGATGTGAGGCAAAACTCTCTGGTAAGACAATACATGATGCAAACATACTTTTTTAATTTTATAAAAGAAAACTGCAGTAGTTTTCATCTTATGTGCATAATTCTTGTGACAAATACATAGTTTCGTGCTTATATTTTTGTATATACATTTTTAGCAGCACCACATCTTTATCAGAAAATTTCGAGAATCCAAAAATTGGTACTGTTACAAGTTGCAGGGCATCATTTTAACTCGACCTCATTCCTGTTCCACAGATAACGGTACATCTTTTAGAGGTTTAAAAATATTTTGCGTCAGCAATTTGTCATCACACTGCATTAGATCGTACTACGTACCCCATCCTCAGAAAAGCAAAAAACATTATTTTCGAACGTTTGCTCTGGTGTACCGAATTCTGGCAGTTTGGAAACGCGCAACACTTTTAATATTTTCATCCAACTTCACTAACTTAAAATTTTTTTGTTATTTTTTCAAGAAGCAAACATTTTTCTGCTAGTGAATCTGGTGGCATGATTTTAGTTAAATGTCATAAACTTGTTAAAAGTGAAGTGGTCGGCAACAGCAACGAACGCCAATAAATTAAACTACCTTCTGTGTTTGTATCATGGCGTTTTCGTTTCTCGAGATAATGTTGCCCTGCTTTCCTCAGCCCTTTCACAGCTTTACATGTTCATTTCTGAAAATATTGCCCTCCGAATAAGCAAAAGTGCCATACTTTCTGCTAACATAGCCGGGTCAAAATGCAACCTACTGAAAATGTTCCAATATTTATAAGAAGGCGAGATTGTTTAATAGAAAAGAAAACGCCATAAGTTTGTAATTTATCTCTGTTTTTATATTAAAGCAATACAAACATGTCTTCAGATGTAAAGCTTAACTACGTATAACGACAGTTTCCTTTGTTAAACAAAAATAAAGTGGTGTACAGCTTAGCTACGTCTTTATTAAGCGAAAAAATTCAATGGATTTACTTGTCTTAATATATGTATTTAAAAAATTAATTCTAGTTGAAACATTTTAGCCGTTTTTTTTTGTCCAATCTAGGCGGTCGCCCCGAAAAGTTATGGCAACACTGATGCAGAATCTTGTATTATATCATTCTTTGTTACCAATATAAGTGTTTAGTATTTGCGAAGTATACTTCTTTATCCAGCTTTTTATAAAACAACAGGAAAAGTCTGCTTATTTATCCGATTCCTTTTGGTAGGTGCAATAAGTCTAGAAAAAATAGTCAAATTGCAGGAAGCAACTTTAAGTCATCAAACGTCGGAAGAGGTACAATTGTACCTACTTTTTCATCCCTGCTGTCTACCTTATGGGGTGCGCGTGTTAACGAAAGCTCACCACCGCATGGCGGTGACGTTACCGTTTCTTCTCTCTCTCTCTATCAACAGTAAATTTGATATGCTGCTACGTACGTCAACCTACATTTACGTTACGTCGTTGACTAACTGCGCTTTTATGCTGTATATCGTCTTTTAAAGTACAGACCGCGTATCCCGAGAACGCAAAGCCTCGTATTAGAGGTTGCCAAAATTTTACAGGAGAGAGTAAAACCTGTCTTTTTTCCAAACGGTTCTCTCTTTTATCCCTAGTTATCTTTACCTTTTTTACCGACTTCCAAAAAAGGAGGAGGTTATCATTTCGTCGGAATATTCTTTTTTTTATTTTATTTTTATTTTTTTTATTTACTTTGGACCACATCAACCGATTTCGATAGTTCTTTTGGTATCGGAAAGGTAGTATCCCAGAGGTGGTCCGATACTAATCTGGTTAAGACCCGATCAGTGGATCATGAGATATATATATATATATATATATATATATATATTTTTTTAACCGACTTCCAAAAAAGGAGGAGGTTATCAGTTCGTCGGAATATTTTTTTTTTTTTTAAGTATGTTACCGCATAACTTTGGACCACGTCAACCGATTTCGATTATTGCATCGAAAAGGTAGTGTCTCAGAGGTGGTCCCATGCTAATCTGGTTACGATCCGATCAGCGGATCATGAGATATATATATTAAAGGTCTGCAAATATACCAGCAGAAATACTCTTCACATGTGTACATGAGTAAATGGAACATAAATTTTAGAGTACTAAAAAAGATGGGAAGAAAAAAAGAGAACATCATAAATTTGAATAACTGAGCAATGTTACTCAACAGTGCTCTGCTACATAAAACACTGTTTCGCTTTTCCAAAACACTTGAGTATGTTGATTGAATTCAGCAGTATTTGAAAACTTCATAGGAAGTATACGAATACTTATGAAGATTTTTCTTTCAAAATGTTATCATTTAACATAATGTTAAGAAAATTCATAAATTTTATTTTCATTGTCGAATTTGATTCGTTGAAGAAAGGGGGCTTATTTTATTGTTTCGCGCAATTAGGGTTTAGCTAACATTTTGCATTGTGTATTATTTGAACTCTCGTTCGTGTGATCCGCAGAAAATTTATCTTAAAGAAGTGAGTAAAATATAAAAGAAAAATGATTTAATTATAAACAAATATTGATAAAAATTACACAGGTTTACAAAAAAAGTGTATGCATATTAAACCAAACCCTATGTTATTCGACAGGCTAAATGCGAATCCGAGGTCCGTTAGCCTCTATCACGTGAGGTTCGTGGTCAGTTGAACGTCAAGCAGGGAAAAATGCATTGAATAAACCTGAAAATTCATATATGTGGGGTTTTAGAACTCAGAGGTCCGTTAACCTCCATAGTTTCAGGTTTTCCAATAACGTAATTTTCCCTTCGAAAGTTTGGGTTTGTCTTCATATATCACTCAACCGAATTCCAAAGCTCTACCGCAAATACGCACGCGCCTTTGATATGTCGAATTTTTTATTGGTCTATGACCATCCTTGGAAGGTTTCCAGTAGATATGTACATCGCAATTTGGTTATGATCGGTGAAGCAGTTTGGTAAAAAATAACGTTTCTTCTTTAACAGGTCATCCGCAGATAACCCATATGGAATGCTTATTCATCCCATATTTTAAAACGCTCCTTCGAGGTGTTGCTGTGGGAGTCCCTTTTGTATCTCGCTCAGTATTGGGCTAGCTTGGTATTAGCCTTGATAATTCAATACTCAAAAAACACTTGTGAAGGAACATATTTTTTGTGGAAGTTTAACACCATAGTACTGCTTGTTTATGTAAAAATTACTTGTTTATATAAGAGTTGAAGTCGGTTTTTTTTTGCTAAAAATTACTTGTATATCGATGGCTGAGTGGAAGATCGACCTATCTCGGCTGCCAGTTCGAAAACGCTCTATCTCAAAAAACTTTTGAAGAACGCCCTATTTCNTGCTGATATAGGGCGTTTTTGAATCGGCAGCTGAGATAGGGCGTTTTTGAAACGAATTCTGAAATAGGGCGTTCTTGAAAAGTTTTTTGAGATAGAGCGTTTTCGAACTGGCTGCCGAGATAGGTCGATCTTCCACTCAGCCATCGATATCTAAATTTCGATATTTGGGTATAAATGGATACGGCTTGATTCCCGGCAGTATGATGAGGGACGGTGCACAAAAAAAGGAATAAACTTAAATTTCTCTTTGGATTTTTTTGTATGTAAATTTTTGGGACAAAAGAGGCCGATGTGGGAGTAGAGTTTTCTCATTTGAAACAAATGGTTATAGTTGTCCTTTGCTTGCAGCCGCCGCAGTAAATTTGGAAAGAATTTTTTCCCAATCGAAAAATATCCAACTAAGTTTCATTAAGGAAATGTGATTTAATTGTTAAGTTTAATTTAAACGGTTGATGTTATTTTCGTTTAAATAAATATTGTTTTGGTAGTTATGTTTAATAACTTAAAACCCTTATTTTTTCAAAAACACTTTCCGTTTTGAAAGTAACAGTTTTTTGGCCGAAAATACAGTTTTTTTTTTTAATTTACAGTTTTTTGAGAAAAGAATCTGGCAACTCTGATCGCAAGGCACACAATTAAAGTCGAAGCTTTGACATTGGCAAACCTTTAGCGCCTAAACCAGTGACTTTGAAGGTGGTACCAGCCGGTGCGGGTTGGTCATTTATCGCCGAAGTGGTCACGTACAATATGTCAAGATTGGGGCCACCCCAAGCAGCTGAAGTGATTTGTTTGGTAGGTAACTTAATTGCCAAAAGAACTTCACCGGTACTGAAAAACGGGTAATTTAAGTAAAAAAAAAAAATTCAATTTAACACTTTGAATTGACTCACCTTGGGTTGACCTTGTAAACAGTGTGACCGTTGTATGTGGCGACGTAGAGGTTGCCTTCACTGTCAATAGTCATACCATCAGGCAGCAAATCGTCTTCAGGTTTTGCCCCGTGTAAATCGAATATAACTTTAGGATTACCTAAGGATGTAAATATAAAAAAATAATAACACAGTGCTAAATAACCAAAACTTGGAATACACCCAAAACAAAACTTGCAGGGCCCTTCTAGCAAAGACATTTGAAATTATTTGTAAGAGCATTGAAAGATAGTAAGCAAAATAGTTTGAAAGATTTTGTTTATTCTGGCACGAAAGTCTTACACAAACGGTCCCTTGCTAACGTTCATGGTGAAAAGCTCTTTTGTCAGAAAGCACTTGAGCGTATGTATGTACGCTTATGGCGTGCCATTCGAGAGACGTATTGGATTCTCAAGTCTTTTACGCAGTGGTGCTCATGAATAATCCAAATGGATTTTTATTTAAAAGTTTATCTAAAAAAATCACTTTTTTAATGCTATAAAATGGGAGTATTCGTCACCTGAAATGTAAAAAGACGTAACAAACATTATCGTTGAAATACCAAAAGGCATAACTAATAAAAAATTCCAAATTCAGTTTTTGATTCCCATGATGGATTTCATCGAATTACAACTCCCCACATCATTTTATGAAAAACAAATAATTTATATTTTAGTCATGACTTTTTCAATTTCATTTACGATGCTGTTTCGTCTTTTTGCATTTCAGGTTACGATATATAAAAATCACTTATCAAACCTTAAACACCATCTGTAAACCTTTTTGAAATCGGTCAAAACCACGTCCTCTTCCCGTGTTTTCTCAAATTACCATTACATGCGCGGAGGCTGCGGTTTTTGAACGATTTCAAACACTATATTTACATATCAGAAACCTACCTACTGAAACACTAAAGGTCTGATTATGGCAACTTAACGTAAGTAAGAGGCTGTCACTTAAAAATCGATGTTGCTTAATGCCACGTCGAAGTCTGTTTAATTTTGATTTTCTAAGTTCTAATTTACGTTAAACCTTAAGTTTTGTTTCGTTTGAATTCTTCGCTTTTTTTGTCACATTGCTAAATTTTAGTGAACTGCTTTCAAACAGCAAATAAGCCGTACTTACTTGGCACGCCAGTATCGAAGTTGTAATCGTATGCGTTCACTTCATAGGTGTCAGTGTCAATATAATAGAATTTCTTCAACTTCTCGTTCCAAGCCAAGCCATTGGAAATACCTACATCTTTTTTTACCGTAGAAACATTGCCTTTATCGTACTTGTATAATGCCGCCAAAGGATATGTATCATTTCCAATATATTGCATCGTGCCGCCAAAGAAGCGGCCCCGTGGGTCGACTTTAGCATCATTGAAACGATTACCAGCATATTTTTCTCCGGCTTCCACTTCAAAGAGTACGCTATCCACTTTGCTTGTATTAGAGACACCATCCCAATCCACAATTATCGCCCGACGTGCTGCTCCAACAATAAACTTGCCATTTTGACCCTCGATGGGAATGACAAAGGAAGCAAGATCCTCGCCTTCGATTTTAGATTTGTAAACTTTATTCTCCTGATAGTCGTAGCGCAATAGTTTCCCCGCTTCAATATCTACGTAGTAGAGGCTCTGACTCTCAATATCCCAGTGAGGACCTTCACCATGTTCACCATAAGAGTTGGGCACAGCCTCGACTTTGTACGACAACTGCGAGGAGAAAAGTAATGAAAGATAAAAATGTTAGCGATCAAATTTTAGATTGAGCTGCATATACTAATGGCGTTTCCTTTTCTTCTAAAAATGGTGACTTTGTATTGCCCTCTACTTAGTATTTGTGCGAAGAGGGCACTGAAAAAGCAACAATTTTCTATAGAAAAGAAAACGTTATAAGAAAGAAGTAACATGGCATCAAACATTATTTTTACAACGCTTTTATTAACTTGCAATGTTGTGTGTCCAGACGATACTATAAATAAAGCAAATGTATTTATGGCAAACCTAGTCTAGGTATCAATCAACCTCGTTGCCTGGTATCATATCAAAACTCTAGAGGTAGATGTCACTCCGTTAAAAGAAGTTAAATGTTGCGCCTAAAAATATGCACTACATACGCTACAGCGGAAATGGATGACACGCAATTTCTTTAAATGAAATTGATTGCTGCAAGTTGAACTATTTTAAATCTATTTGCAAAATTTTATACAAGACTAAAAAGTAGAAAAAATAAATAAATAAAAATAAACTTTTTTATATACCACACTTTATAAATGGACTAAAAATTAGATAATTATATTTTTCAGCCCCATAGAATTTGTTTTGATAACTCCTGATTTTGAAATTTTACCAAGTCATTATAAACAATTTATGAGATTGCGAATGAAAAGCGTGGGGGGCATGTACATAATAGACCTGAATTGATATGAAGATTAATATATGTACATATGTATGTGGATATATGAATAACGACCGCTTAAAATCGATCTCAAATTTGTACCTTCTCTGTAGAAAGTTAAGGTCTATGTTATGTAGTTTGACTATTGTCAATTAAATCTCATGCTTTGTATTGCATGTGCTCCACGGTTTTCGTTTTCTATCTCATAAATTGTTTATAATTTAAAAATCAAAAGTTATCAAAAAATAGGACTGTCAGACGTTTAGAGTATAAGATCCGTACGCGGACAAATTGTTTGGCGAGCAAAAAAAAAACTAAAAACAAAATCGTTTGTGCTTAGGTGAACACAGGAATCGGACTTTTAATAACATCAAATAAAGCAGCACATATTTCCACTAGTCCTATTTAATGATTGCTTCACAGACAACTTTATTGCGAGTGAATATTTACGGCCTTTTACATTTTATAATTAATCATTAATTTTAAGTGGAAAAATAAAACTCAATAATTATTATCTTTGAGCGAAAAAATAAAAATCATAAATAAAAATAAAAAATCAAATAATAATTAATTCCATTGATCAAGAAAATAAAAAATCAAATAATAATTAATTCCGTTGAGCGAAAAAATAAAATTCAATAATAATTATTATTTTTAGGCGAAAAAAATAAAAATCATGAAATAATAAGTCTATTCATCAAACCTTATAAATGTATTACAAACCGTATAAACTTATAATTGTGTAAAACCTATAAATTAATTGTCAAAATTTGTATGGAAACTCGTTTACACATTTCTGATAAATTTCTCCAGCGATTTCATTGAATAAACTGAAGCCAATGCAACTCTGTCGCAACTCTGTCTGTTTGCACGCAAATTCAACAACAACGATATGATCCTAATGGAGATCTGGTTCAATGTATTATCCGTTCTGTTTGTTTTGTTTCACTGATAATTTGGCCGGACAGTTTGGTAGCAATGACAAATGAATTCATACCCAAACCCATTCAGTGATTCCCAAAGTGGTCCAGGTGCACCCCCAGGGTTCCACGGGTGACTCAACAGGGGTCTACGGTGGCGTGAAAAAATATGGGGGTCCACGAGTTGTAAGTGGGGGTACACGAAAATCTATATGGTTTCGATAATAAAGAACCAAAATAGTTGCTTGATAGTCTATTTATTTAACTTTAATTTTTTTTAGTGGTGCATAGGAGAGGGAATGCTGGTTTAATTCCATTACTTGTACTTTGTCGAATCTTCACTGATGGCTCCAAAAGTGACTCAGGATCAGGATCTCGACTATGTTTCGAAGTTAATGGGGCTAATCTTCACTTTTTCTCTAGGGGAATATGTTTCGGCATTCTAGGCTGGGGTATTTGCAATCCCCAAAGCCATTGACTATATGGTGGAAGATAGGTGGAGGGGAAGGAGTTTACGGGCCTACAGGTACAGCCAAACTGCACTTAAGGCACTGGCCAGCACTCTATCTAAGTACTCCGAAACTAGTTCGATAATGCAAGTCTCGACTAAATTATGCTGGCAAAGATAACGAGCTTGCTTTACTCTGGATGCCGGGCAACTCGGGAGTGCCTGGAAACGAGACATCTGACCTTTTGGCCACAGTTGGCTTAAACCAGGCATTCTTTGATCCGCAACCAGTTATAGAACTCTCCATTTCGACCATCGAAGCCACCATCAGAAACTGGGTGGACACTTCGCTCATCAATGACTGGAAGCCATCGAGTGGATGCCGGTGGGCAAAACTCATGATGCCTTCAATCTCAGAAGGTATATCTATCTAGCTTTTTCCTCTCACTGAGAAGACGGTACTGCTGACTGGTGGAGCAGTTCTAGAGCTTCTTGCGTGCTTGTTTGTTTATCATCGATTTATCATCGATTTATCTAGATTCTTTTCTTCTTGGTCTCTTTCTGATTTGGAAGTTTGGCGTAAAAAGCTTTGCAGTTTTATTATTTCAAGTTTTGTGTTTTAAAAATGTGAGTGAACATGTGAGGAGTTCATTTAGAGCTCTTAAAAAATATAGCTCCTCAGAGCGAAATAGTTTTTTCATGGCTTTACGAGCTCTGTTTTTTAAAACTTGCAAGTGTGTAATCACATTATTTTAATAAATAGAACACAAGAAAATATTTTATTTTTATTTTTGCCACTCCGAATTTAGAAATTACATCGTTAGATTTAATTTTCACATTTTTTGATGAGCATATGTTAATCAAAACTTTACTGGCTTCGGTGGACCATCAGGGGTCCACCAATGCCGATTTTAATTTACTCATATACCGTACCTGTTAAAAAATCAAATTCGCTCCGTAATTCATCAGTTAATTAAAACTTATCACAATGCCAGTCGAAGGAAATTTAAGATTTTAGCTAAGAGGGTTGCCACCTCTTTGAAAAGTCGAACCAAATTAATTTATATACAAGCTATATGAAACATTACGTTAAGCATGTCAAACGAAAGAGTGTTAAGAAGTCTTTAGTTTATCAATAAAATTGTTTGTAAAGTGTTTGAAAATTTAGATTAAAATTAGTAAGATAGAAGAGTTCTTAAAAGATGGGTGTAAATCGGAATGGGGTTGAAAAGGTTTTATTTCTGAAACCAGAGTTGCGTGATTTTGAATTAGTCAATTCACAAATCCATGAATGATTTTCGACACAACATACTTCAAAGTTTTCAGATCTTCGAGATTTTTTAGACTATTTCTGGATTTTTCTAGACTACTTCGAGATTTTCGAGAATCTCGGGACTATGTCGGAATCTTCGGGACTACTTCAAGATTTTTGGAAATATTTTGGTATTTTCGAGACTAATGCTAGATTTTTGGGATTCTCGAGACTATGTCTAGATCTTCGGGACCGTGTATCTACTAAAAATGCCCTTTCCCAACTTTATACGATATACCGAACAAATTTCAATGGGCCGTAGACAACGCCCAGACAATTATTTAATTTTGTTTTTAATTTAACTATTATTTTAGACTAAATAATTGAGAAAATTGCGTTCTGATTTTCTTGGATGACTTGTTTAGAAAATGGTCAATGGGTTAAAAGAATTTAATTAGTGTAACTTCATCGCTCAATTACTTCCACTTACCTTACTATGTTCCTTCCCGCCTTTTCCATTGGTAGCAGTTGCTAGGAGTAATATTGATAGCAAACCTAGCAAGGACATTTTTGCGACGATTTAAAAAATAAAATTTACTTAATCTTACGATCCCAAATGACAAAGCTAATGTATGCAGCTTACACAGCGTAGCATTAGACTGAAAAAAATACTGATGGAGAGCTCAACTTTATAGGCGTTTCAACCAAAATTCCCCGAAAAAAGTTTACCGAAATTTTCAGCTTTCAAAATATTTAAATAGACATGTCGTCGTTTGAAGTACAAAACCGCGTATCAACAAAATGCAAAACCGCGTATGTGAGTTTGCATAAATTATTTTTTAGAGAGTAAAAACAATCATATTTCAAAATGGTTCTCTTTTTTAGAAAGCAATCGCATTACTGGCTAGTATATTTCAGGACGAATGTATTAAGATTGTTCCAAGAGCTTGTGTGAGCAAATCTTATTTTTGGCAGCAAATGTCAGTTAAGCGGTTTTGCAGAAGGACGATACGCGGTTTTGTACTTTAAGCGTCGATATGTATTTGCATTATAAACATTAAGGCTTTGAACACATCACGACGCATTGACGTCAAAATTTTGCGCCGAGCACGTATGTATGGATGGATGTCTGCACTCTTGTCGTTATCGGCAATGTGTCCGCAATCCGTGTTTACATTTTATATATAATTGCATTAAAAATACATAAATAAAAGTTAACCATAAAATACGAAGAAATTTTAAAAAGCCTCTCCGTACATGCACAAAACCCATCTCAGGAAAAGAAAATAATCGAAATTTATGAAAAATTATGTCTGCAATTATTGCACCCGCCCGCATAATTCTAAATTCGCATGCTGCAAAACATAAAATATCCGCTCTAAGCGAATATTTAATAGAGCCTTCGAAGAAAACTAAAATAAGTTTAAAGTTTGTAATTTAATTCTTTTACCCAATTTCTTTGTCGGAACCATCAAACGCAAATAATAGCCGTCATCGATTCGCCACTTCTCGCTCGCTATGTTTGAGTTCCGGTCGCTTAAAGAAGAATTTTGCATGTGAAAGCAACAACAAAGTTAGCTAGCACGGATAGACGATAGCGAGTTTGGTTGTACCTCATTGAGTTCGTTCGTTTCGCCACTCGCTAACTGTTGGCGAATCGATGACGGCTAATATACATACATACATAGCAAATACAAGTAATTTTTAAGCAAAAAACAAAACCGACTTCAATTCTCATGTATATATATATATATATATATATATATATATATATATATATATATANTGGGTCGATTTTGTATGGAGGAAAATAAAATGCATTTGTAATAGTAATATTATGATGTCTTATATCTAAGCCAATTGTTATTGGTCACGAAAGATTAATTTAAAACTTATCTTTAGCCCGCGCAATTCAATCAAAGTGTATGAATTTTGAAAATGGAACTCTGGCTTGTAATATCGATGGAATGCGTCAATTGTTATAAACAGGACGATATATCAAAGGGTTATTAAATTTAGTACCTCACGTTCATTTATCATTTTTCAATATCTCTACAAGTTTTTAAGATATTAAGATAAAACTTACAAAAACTATAATTTTCCCTTATGAATTTTCAATTCTTCATTACTTCAGCCACCAAGTGAAAAATGCAAAAAAGTGAGACGCGATTTATTTCAAACGTTTTAATGTCTTCGGATGTTTATTTAATATTAAGAGGGCCATGAGTGTGGTCACGCCGATTTGGTCAGTTTTCAAGATCGTGGTGAATGAAGTCAAACATGTATTGTCTAAAATTAGGAATCGTGTGATAAGTTAATCGTAGTTTCAAGCATATAAGTATTTACAAACATTAACATAACACAACTAGGGTGAGCAACGCCCATTTTAAGTCTATTTGTATTGTCTTGACAATTGGTGCGGAATGGTTTCATTAGTCACCGAAGAAGCACATTTTTCGGTTTCTAAATTTACCGTTATATTAAAGTAGGGGACGAGCAATAAGTGTTTAGATATCCATAAATATTTAAGGTGATTCTATTATGTGAATAAGTGACTGTAGGTAAATGCAATCGTCTTTATCATATCCTGGGAAATCCTTTTGAGCACTCTCCAATTGGACGATATTGCTTCGCATTCAGATTCAACGAAAAAAGTCACTCCCTGGCACACTTTTCTGTAATCCGGTTCTTTCATTTAAAAGTTATTTATACAATTGAAGAGAAATTTAGTTAGAAAAAACTGGAGATCCACTTAAGTCTTTCGATATAACTTTGGTAAATGTCACTCGATCGGTACGTAGTAATTACCAAATTGAATGCGAGACTTACTGTTACTGATTTATGATAATAATATGATAAAATCGTTCAGATTATGAACAAATTATTTTAAAATACAAAAAAATTTTGAACATTTTTTGTAATTTTTCTATATTTGCAATTTTGATAAAGTATGCATAAACATAAGTGTTTCTAGAAGTTGTGCCTGTTCAGTGTTTCCATACACATTTGCATAAACCAAATTTTTCTACGATGATGGAAAATAATGGCTTTTTTATTAGAGCTACCGAAACTGTTCCTATATTTGCAAAAATTCGCAAACTATAGCTAATATTAAAAAAAAACATAAGAATATTTGGAACCAGCGACCTAAATGCCCGCCAGCAATAGTAACGCTGTTCTTTACAGCTTTTGACTATACTCCAGTGCAATTATCAAGACAACAATTAAAATTTTATTGAAAAAAGATAACTTTGAGATTAACGATAAGCTAAGGGGCTGCGAGAAATGATATTTGACTTTATATTTTGCGTAGACGGATTCATTATCTAATAATATGCACCAAAACTTTTGTCTGAATCCAGAATTTTTAACAAGAATTGGTCTTATTCGACCAGTGTGCTGTGGGGCACTTGACGATCGATGCGCGGGCTCTTACAATTAAAATAAAATACTAATATTTTGCAGGCTTGTTGTTGACTTCATGATACAATATATTTTCACTATTACCAAGGGATGTGAGAAAAATTAGATTTTCGACCCGCCCTAATATATATATATATTAGGGCGGGTCAATTTGTATGGATCGATTTTTTTCGACATCGTTCCTAGCATATCCGGAATCTTCATAAAATTCTAAAAAAAAAAAATTCCTCCAGACCATAGGCCTTAAATTAATTTCGAGCCTACGCATTTTTAAAAGAAGATATCTATATATATAAAAATGAATTGCTGTCCATTAGTCTCGTTAAGACTCGAAAATGGCTTGACCGATTTCAATATTTTTTTTTTTTTGGTCTGTTTTTCATAATATCCGGATGGTTAAAACCAGAAAAAATAGAGTGTTGCCTGTTTAAAAAGTTCAGTATAAGTAAATTAATGACAAATTAGATATCATAATATGGGTGTAAAAAGAAAGAGGTTATGAAGGCTTACAGGTGAAAATATTTTTGAGGAGGGTTGCCACCTGTATCTAACTACTGAAAATATTTTTGAGTCGGGTTGCCACCAATTTCGAAAATTTAACTCAATTAAGTTAATAAGTTAAGGAATGTATTATAATATAGGTGCCAAGCGAAAAGTATTTGAAACATTATTGATTAAGAAATATTTTCTATAGGCCTGCCACCTACCTGAGCGGTAAATAATAAAAGTAAATACTAAAAGCAAATATTATTCAAAGCTTATGAGGCTCGCATCAATGTGAAATACTGTAACTCCGCCAAGTTAGTGTTTATTGATGGCAAACAAAGTACTATCATGTNTAGATTTTCGACCCGCCCTAATATATATATATATTAGGGCGGGTCAATTTGTATGGATCGATTTTTTTCGACATCGTTCCTAGCATATCCGGAATCTTCATAAAATTCTAAAAAAAAAAAATTCCTCCAGACCATAGGCCTTAAATTAATTTCGAGCCTACGCATTTTTAAAAGAAGATATCTATATATATAAAAATGAATTGCTGTCCATTAGTCTCGTTAAGACTCGAAAATGGCTTGACCGATTTCAATATTTTTTTTTTTTTGGTCTGTTTTTCATAATATCCGGATGGTTAAAACCAGAAAAAATAGAGTGTTGCCTGTTTAAAAAGTTCAGTATAAGTAAATTAATGACAAATTAGATATCATAATATGGGTGTAAAAAGAAAGAGGTTATGAAGGCTTACAGGTGAAAATATTTTTGAGGAGGGTTGCCACCTGTATCTAACTACTGAAAATATTTTTGAGTCGGGTTGCCACCAATTTCGAAAATTTAACTCAATTAAGTTAATAAGTTAAGGAATGTATTATAATATAGGTGCCAAGCGAAAAGTATTTGAAACATTATTGATTAAGAAATATTTTCTATAGGCCTGCCACCTATCTGAGCGGTAAATAATAAAAGTAAATACTAAAAGCAAATATTATTCAAAGCTTATGAGGCTCGCATCAATGTGAAATACTGTAACTCCGCCAAGTTAGTGTTTATTGATGGCAAACAAAGTACTATCATGTTTGGCTATGATATCACCCCTAACTAATCAACAAACTGAACTAACAAAAAAATATGGTCTACGACTCTTTTAAAGAAGCTGTGGACACTGGAGTAAATTTTAAACAAAAAACAAAACCGACTACAATTCTCATACTCAAATTTAAGAGTACCGTTATTTTCTTCATGGCCCAATCATTGGATCTACCCTCAATTTGTAGCAGACTACATCTGAGGAACCACCTTTCCTTTAAAAAATAATTATAGAAAACGGGTAACGTCGTCTAAAGTTATGCGGTAACATACATAAAAAAATATTCCGACAAATTGATAAAATATGCAGATTAATATTTAATAAAGTGTTACGGATGTTTTTTTTTTAATACAGACTTGTGCTTGGGAGTTTATTGCTACGAAACATTAATTTCTGATATCCATTTTTTATTTAAAGAACCTCAAGATTGCACTACAAAGCAAATTACATATTTGTAACAGGAGAAGTTACTGTATGTATTTTTTTATATGTAGAGTGTCGAACAAAAGTTTTGGCACGGTGAATTTTCGCATTACATATATGCAAAGTTTTTAATTTATTTCCGATAATTTTCTATAAAAACATAGTTCATACTACACCAAAACACATAATAATCAAATGTGTAAACTTTGTGAAAAACTCAGAAAAATTCAATAAATCTGCATACTAATTTGCAATTTTATATTCTGATTTTCAAGCAACTTCAAACATGCACTTTTATTAACTAAAATTGAATGGATTATTAAACTGCATACTTGGAATTTTTCTAAAAAGTACTTTGCCTCTATTGCGAAAAATTCACTGTGCCAATACTTTTGTTCGTTACTGTAAGTAAATAAAACTTTAACTTTAAAAAACCAAAAAATAAATAAATTTTACAATATTTCAAAATTATTTTTCGTCTCATAATTTTTTTTATGATTAACAATGTATTTATAGTTTTTTGGTTTTAGATCCTTTGTGCTTTCAACACGAGGTATCTGTTTTCTACTTTCAATTTTCATAGCCATAACTCCCTCTCTATTTGTATCAATCAATCAATTTTATATTTTTTCGGCATTTTTCTTAATTACAAGTAGAGCTTTGTAAAACTTATAACACCAAATGTTTATCAAGCTTGGGATTTGGTGTTATCCGGGCAGACTTATTAATTTAACCGGAGAATATGTTTTCTTTATTAAGTTTACCCAGTTACCCATTTTAAACTGCTACCTGTACTGTATCAGCTTTTAAAACTTGTTAAATTTTTATTTAAAATTTTCGGTAAGGAAGAAGCGAGCGGATGAAATATATATAACAGTAAGAACGGCCCATATATATGTATATGAATGAATACATGCATGCGACGACTCTAGCCATTGTGTGTCACTCCTTTAAATTATAGTAATTGTTTTCTTATTGAATTAAAAAAATAACGTTCGCAACACTTTAGTAAATATTAATCCGTATATTAACTTAGTATATATTAAAGATTTGAAGATGACCCGGTGAACTTCATATCATCTATAATTTTATTTGAATTTCACTTTGATCAATTATAACAAATCTTCAAAATGTAATTCAATGATATAACTAATACTGCCTACTGTTATAGCTGCTAAAAGATTCCACACCTATGAGATGTGCCACACCCCATATTAAAAACTCATTTATATACATATATCTTTCTATAAGCAACTACCATAGGTATCTGTGCATTTCAAATTTCGAGTTCGTGTGGCAATAATTCCGAAGTTAGAGCTGATTAAAAATTTTCATTATGGGAGGTGTCACCCATCCCCCGCCCCCTTGGCGAGTTTTTTACCCAGGAGTCATAGCAATACTTTGGCAAAATTTTATTCCAGTCTGTCCATCCGTTTAGGCTGCAACCTGGCACATAAAAACATACATACTTCCACAAATATATAGTAGAATTGCTTTGAAGCGCCATCTTGCGGTTCTTTAAATAAAAAATAGATATTAGAAATGAATTGTTCATATCACAAAACTCCGGAGCACAAGTTTTTATTAAAAAAAAAAAAAAAATCATTACACTTTAGTATAATTGTATATGGAATCCGAATCTGCTAGGAACGATGTCGAAAAAAATTGAATTGAAACACTTGGTTATTTTGTAGGTGTCAATAGTGCACCAACGGCCCTCATGAGTTTTGTTTATGAGTTCCTTGATGCACCCGATCTTTCCCGCTATGTTTGACTCCAAAAATGTTTCTGGTCCAATTGCGCGCTCCAGAGAACCGCAGTTCGCGAATTCATTAGCCAGTTCTTTACCTTGAACACCGTAGTGTACTGGCATCTACTCAAGTTCAAGCTCATTCTACTCCGTAACGGAGTTCAACCCCAACTTACATTCCTGGATTATATTTGAAGAAGTGCGAGCGGTTTCCAAGGCTTGGCTGTCACTCCAAAACGGATCATCCGATTTGAGCTGTAATTTTTTTGTTGTGTACGCCTCTGCAAAAGAAATCGTTTTAAGGCGAGAAAATTGGCAAATTTTTCTGGAAACTGGGAAATACCGGAAAACCTATTTTCCAAATATTTTGTTTAGAGAACTTTGTTTTATTTATTTTTTTTTCATTTTGGTAGCAACACGCAAACTATATTTTCTGCTACAAGATTACTTTTTATGTATGTCTATACTAGGCGCATTCACTCCCGGGATCAAGATTCCCGGCATCGCGGACACTTTTCCATGTCCTGAAATCCCGGGATTACAGCTCCGGGATCGCGAGATTTTTATTGAATAATTTACAGTGAAAGTGATGTGGAAAACAAAAAAATTAATGCATGTGCATATGATATGAAAAACGAGAAATACAGAACACCAAAATTTTAATTCAAACTGAACTTGAGCCATTTGTACTCGGAAGAGAATTTCAGAACCTAACTGAATGACTGTGTTTTTTTCAAGTAATTTGTGCAAGAACTGTTTAAAAACACTTGACAAGAAGGCTTTCTTCATTTTAATTTAGGAATGTTTTTTTTTACATTTTCGGGCATACGAACTCGAACATGCTGTGAGCTAACAACTAACAGCGAGCATCTCTATACGTTCAGCTACAGCCAGTAGTGCTGCAAAACCATCGATGGGGCCAATGCTTCAGACATCGATGGTATTTGTACTCATAAATATAAGTTCCTTTTCCTTTCACGTTAACCTGGGAAAAGCAAACTGTTGTCGCGAAACTTTTTTATTAGTTTAAGAAAATCAATACACAGAACAGGCTTTAGTAAAAATTCAAAAAATTGGCACAGAACCTGTTATTTTTTTAATTTTTGTTCTGTTAAAGTTTGATGTTTTTTTTTAATTTTTTCATTAAAAAATAAAAAAAAGCTGGAATGATTAATTAATTTGTCAGAAACTATAAGCCCTATCGGAAAGTGATGTATATACGGTTTATGGAGAATTTCATTGGCTTTCATTTGCCGTATTTCAGATTTTTAAATCGGTTCGTAAGATATGCGTGATTAAAAGGAACCAATTTTTGCTTTAACTGAATAACTGTAGCTTGCAAATATCTCGAAAACGTATCCATAGAAAAAAAATTAACTCGATTTTCGGAATCACCGAGCAATTCTACATAGGAATTGGATAGTGACGTCCATAGAACATTTTTGCTGTAAACCAGTTTTATTAGCCTGTTCCCGTACTTCACGATTGGCAGGATTTGCAGGTTTTACAGGAACAACTGTTTTCGCCTTTAATAAACCTTATGTGAACGTGGCGTACGGGAACGACTTTGGACTAAATCCTGCAAAACCTGCAAATCGTAGACGTTCTGGAACGCACTATATGTTTCATCAAATTATCCTCTTAAACAGTTTGTTTACATTTGAAATTGAAACATAGCCTTACTTTTTGACTCCTGCATATTCATGCTAGTAAAATTTTTACTTGCAAAAATTTGCAGCTCTCTCGGGTTGTTACGCTCTCGAATTCGAATATTTTGGATTATTAAATGCATTTCCAGTAAAAACTTGCAACTACTAGTAACAATTCGTAATAATTTTTTAATATTGAATGGACCTACAGACTACACCCTGCAGGAAATGTATCTAACTATAAGCTAACTTCAAGTTGGTTAAAAAGGAGCTAATAGTCACTTACTATCTGTATATTTTCTTTGACGAAAGCTAACTATATTTGTATATCTGCATTAGATGTAGTCATGGGTGGTTTACCTCTGCATTTGATGTAACTAACTTGTAACTAACTACTTTTGGACATAAAATATCAATAGGAAAAACAAAATAACTTTTATTATTTTTATTTTTTTATTTTTATTTACTTTATTTATTTATTTTATTACATTTCATATTTGTTTTCATATTCTGCTGTAGGTGGTCCCATATTTGAACTTCGTCAGACATAACTTCAAAATGATAATATGAAATTTCGATCTTCCTTTTATTTGCCCTCAATTCGAAAAAGTATTTGCGAAGTGCAGGATATTTAAATAGAAACGCGTTTAAAGAAAGCAATCTCGAGCTTTACTCCTCCATTACTTGTCCACTGGTTTCAAGTTAGCTTTTTGTAGCTAACTACAGGTTCTATATTTTTTTTAGAAATCCCGCAAAAAAGCTAACTACAAGTAGGTTATTTTTTATCAAATTGTAATTTTTTTCTGCAGGCCATGGTCCAACGATTTTTGCAGGGTTGTTCGCACGCACACAGTGACATCAATTGCACGAATACTAGAAAATGCTCTGCTGAACCTGCCCACCTCTGTTTTATAATTTCCATTCGAACGGCCATCAGTTATGTAACTTGAGAATGGAAATTGCTGCATCTTTTAGGCGCATCAATATTACATAGTTACATCCCATGGTACAATAATTACAGGTATTGTCTTCCCAGAGAGCGAATCCGATCTGCCTTATTTGAAAAACATCAATGTTGCCCACAATGAAAGGTTTACTGCCAGGGAAAAGGAATATTTCCATACCCCATATACCATGCATGTACACGTATTTTTTAAACAAACCTTCTTGCAGGGGACTTATTTAATTTGCAAAAGCCGAAACAGATATTTGCTTAGTAAATAAATTCATAATTTGTATGGCTCACTTCATTTAAAACGTTTTGTTTTTGTTTTAAAATATTATAAAAATTAAATTAAGCGAAAACAAAAAGCAAAGCCAAATAAAAGTAAAAGAATCAACATTAAACTGCGTCAAAATGAAAATAAGGGAGCACGAATTTCGATGTGAAGCAAAACTCTCTGGGAAGACATTGGCTGCGTTTCTTTATACATTCCGGATAATCCCATTTCACAGCCGGAATAAACAGAATGCTTTTGAAATATACGTTTACATATCATCAGGAACGTTCTAAAGAATAAGTAAACAAAAAAGTTTATTCCAAGCGTTCAGAATGAATAAAGAAATTCAGCCAATATGTACCTGTAATTACTGTACCATGGTTACATCCCAAGCTAATAAAAGCGAGGTAAAAAGGGGCGAATCACGTAAGTAAAAAAGTACAAACCCCTGGTAATGATTTTTGATATGAAATATTATATTGGTATAAATATATGAAAGAAAATACTCAATTCTTGTTCTGTGAAAACGTGAAGTGAAAACATTTTACATCAGTTCCCATAAAATTACGATTCTGTTTTCAAATGTAAAATAATTAGGCACTCTGTACATTAAACGCCTAATCATAGTACCTGGTGTAATCGTCTCTACATACTACAGTATGAAGCTTTTATGCCGAACACATTTATTTCAATGCAGCTTTGTACATTACGACTCATACTCATGTTTGCGCCTAATCATAAAAGCTTCATGAATCGAAACACCCAACATTGTAAGGCACTTGCCGTTTTGAAATCGGCATTTGTTTACTTTTTTGTGTTGGAAATAAAAATTATTTGTCACATCGACAGGAAATTACTGAAAATTAATGATTTCGTGCTAAAATTGGTGCAATTTGTACTAAGCTACAAGCCTTTATGCAATATTTCGTAGCAGAAATATTTGCGGAAGTGTCTAGTTGCGAAAGAACGACCAGAAATTTGTTATGTGTACACGGTGGGCAGGAAGCGAAGATAGGTTGCATAAAAATGTCGACAAAATCTGAAAGCAGGGTTGTATTTGTTGATATCTTAAGGTTAAGAATCCGCTTAAATTGAAATCCTAGCTGCTCCTGTTTTAAAGATATCCACATTTTATATACTTCTGATAGGATATATTTGCAAAAGAGGAAGGCGTACTTCTCGATAATTAGAGCATATTTATACGAAAAGAAATCTCATACAAATCTGTTCCCCCACACTTTTCTTTGAAATCGCTTTATTAGTTCTCGTGCAATAAGCGTTTTTGTGAAGCTCTAAAAATTACAACTACAACATTTGAACATAGCCCCCATACCTTAAGGTAAGACGTATTCTACGTCAAAAACGCGTTGTAATATTAAGAAAAATTTTTTTTAACTTAATTGTGAAAAAGCATCCGTTAAGTTCAAAGCGCTTCATTTTAATATTGGCGTATTTCAATTGAATATTTCTATACTAAATACTAAAATTTGTATACTTAAATTTATTACGAGTTGGGTTGGTGCTCTTTCATATGCGATTTTTGTTTTTAAATTTAGCACGTTTTGCATAAGCAATAGTTGATGATTAATATAAGTATGTACCTAAATACGTTAAAATGACATGCACAGAGTTTTACAATTATATTAAGCAAAAGCCAGGAGTTTTGAAACAAGCTCACAGCAACGAAAGAAATGACTGATATTTTAATGTTACCTTGTATTTAATTTTTTTTCTTTCGTGAAACCTAGATTACTTATAAGTACCGTGCCGTACAAAATTATTGGTTCGGAGACACTTTCATCTGATCACAATTTCTAATCAGATCTTTTAGAAAAATCTTGAAAATGTAGATTTTGAGCCGAATTAATAAAGTGCAAGTCTGAAGTTACCAGAAAATTTCGTTGATTTTTTGCAATTTTTTATTTTTTGCTGACAGTGTCTTCCACATACAAAAAAATATCGAACATAGTTTTTATGGAAGATACTCTCAGTAAAAACAATACCAAATATATTGCCTCGTTCAAAGCCATGAACAAAGTCGTGAATACATGCTTTTCCGAAAAACAAGCGGATCTTAGTACTTTTGATAAAAATCTTAACGAACTCCGCACAGCTTTGAAAAGTACTGGAATTTCTCAAACTGTCAAAATCCATATTATCCTTGAACATTTAAAGCAATCTATTTCATTCTTGAATAACGGTGGTTTAGGATTATGGTCCGAGCAGGCCGGGGAGTCAGTTTATAGGGAATTCATTAAATTCTGGGATAGATTCAAAATAAATATGATTGATGAACCAACTTTTGTGAGTCGTCTGAAGAAAACTGTAATGACACTTTCATTCCAGCATATATAAAAACTTAATTAAATAATAAAATATTTAAATACTAAAATGTGTGACTATATTATATGGTAAGCTGACAAAAAAATAAAAAGAAACAAAAAACAAATATAA
>NW_016158758.1:67302-73707 GCF_001687245.7 Rhagoletis zephyria
AAAAAAAATAAAGCAAGATAAAAATATAAAAAAATAAAACCAAAAAAACCAAAAAAAGAACAAAGAGGTGCAACAAAGTAAGTTTCCTCCACGTGGTGAGCCTTGGAAACGATTGAAACCGGCTAAAAACTTGCATAAACTTATATTTTCACATAACATATATACACACATTTACTCACACATACATTGTTGAATATTTAATGCACAAGGATGTTTTTCTCTTTCGCAAAAGTCGGTCCTATCATAACTATGTAAAATGTGGATATCTTTAAAACAGGAGCAGCTAGGATTTCAATTCAAACGGATTCTTGACCTAAAAATATCAACAAATACAACCCTGTTTTCAGTTTTTATCGACATTTTTATGCAACCTATCTTTGCTTCCTGCCCACCGTGTGTAGAAAGTGTTTATTAACTGATGACTTATGCAGGGCGTGCAAGTGTGCAGAAGTCGAGTAGTCATGCAGTCGTTTCGGCATGACGAAACGATTAATCTATTTTGATTAGGCGCGTAATGTGCGGAGTGCCTTAATTTGTCAAAAAGTTTTCACTGTGAAAACTGTTTTTTTTTTTTAATTTTTGTGGCTGTGAAAAAGAAAAGTTGGGCGTTTTTCTCAAAATCATCATCTTGTGATAAAGAATGTCATTGTCTTAAAGCTACAATAATTTATGAAATAATTACCTGATAGATGTTGATGGAATAGACTTTAATGATCGAGAATCGCTTAAAATGATAAAACGAAACGATATAGTGTAAAAATTAAATTTTCACTGACATTGAATTTTTCATTTTCTTTTCACAGTTTCACAGAACCATAATTGGCCCCCTGCAAGGCACATTAAACAGGTAGTATCAGTAGAGCAAAAACAACATTTGCGTGTATTTTGTTGTTGCTTCTGGTATCGAAAGTGTCAAAAACTGTTCTGAATTTTTTCTTTAAATCAAAGCGTGCCATGTGAAATACAAAAAATTATAAAAAATAAAAATTTGAAATTGGAAAAATTAAAAATTGATGCAACTTTCTTTCCTAGTAAATTTGTTTGCTTCTCGAAGCATTGATCCATCCTTTACAAGGGCCAGTAATCAGCGGTTGTGCTGCTGAGTTGGGCGAACGTTCCAAAAGCTGCTATTCAATCGCTTGTTTTGTATGGAAAAAGGTTTCACATGCAAATGGATTTTAACAATTCAGAATTTTTGTGAGAAAAAATTAAAAATATTTGACATTTTCGAGACCAAATAATTTGAAAATAAATCAAATCAGCTGCTCTACTGATACTACCTGTTCAATGTACCTTGGCCCCCTGGTTGCCAATTCTGGTTTCAATTCAATGTCAGTGAAAACTTAATTTATACAACTTATCATTTCATTATATCATTTTAAGCGATTCCCGATCATTAAAGGTTTTTCCATTAACATATAGCATGTAATTATTATTTTTTATCACAAGATGATAGTTTCGAGAAAAATGCCCGACTTTCCTTTTTCAAAGCCACACAACTTTGTGAAAAAAAGTTTTCACAGTGAAAACTTTTTGACAAATTAATTTATTTCCATTTGAAAACAGAATCATTCGGCCCTATCGCGAATTTCACATGAACAAATATTCCCAAAAATTATAAAGCAAAAGAAAAACAATTTTTCCCAATTTGTTTTGGTTTTGCATTTTAAATTATGGGAAAGATTTATTCACACGAAATTGGCGACAGGGCAGATTATTTTATGTGAAGTGATGACAAATGTTTGCACTTCACGTTTTCACAGAACAGCAATTGGCCCTCTGATATGTATATATATGTATGTACATCAACTGATACTCGAGTTACAGTGTGCACCGACGGATAGATGGATGGATAGACAGGCATGACCCAATCGATTTCCCTCTTCATTCTGAGCATTGTGGTATTAAGTACTGTTTCGACTTTCGGCTCCCAGTACGGCATAGATCAACCAATTACCTTAGAAAAATTTATTTACATCTAGTTCTCTGGCAACTAACTTCAAATTGATGTATAATCACCTAGTAGCCTCATTAAGAAAAACACTTTTGATACATATCTTTGCAAATAGATCAATATTAGTTGTAAAACCATCTACTGTGGGCAATTAACTATCTCAAAATGAAATGAAAAGTCATCTGTAAAAGAAACATACTGACTTTGCATTGATTTAAGCCAAATTAATTCTAAAGTAGTTGAAATCAAATGCAGAGTCGTATAATTCACTGATGCCCAGGTCATCGCCATGTTAAGGTCAACAGTTCATTCCAAGGAAGAAAGTCAGATCTTCAACTAGTTTTGGTGGACAGAAAACCAGTGGAATATCGATACTAAACTAGTTTCTTACCGAACGGGACTGTTACAAACCCTTGTGCACAAGTGCTCTAGGGTACAAAAACATAAAAATTAATTATGTTAATGTATTTTCCGTTACTCAAGTGAGTATTTGAACTTATTATATAAAATAAAAATAGAGCAGCCAGATTCCAATTTTCGCTATTGCCAATTTTCTCCAATATGTAGTATAAAAGGCTCGCTTACAACGTGCAACATCTAGTCACATGCCCCTATACTTAATATGACCAACCGTACATCTTTCGGAAGTACAGTACTTCTTTTTTTGCTTTTGTACTTGGTACTTCGAAGTACAGTCAAATGTACTTCTTTGCGATATTTTGTACTTCAGGAGAGAGATTCTGTAACCAGTTTACGAACATTTTCGGATCGCTATCGCACTTTTTGATGCATTATATCAACGGTGGGCAATCGCGCCCCTTTGAGCCAAATGCGGCCCTTTGCTTAGCAAAGTGCGGCTCTTTTTACTTTCTCTTTGCTTTGAACATTTTAAAATACATATTTCTTTGCTGGACATTCTTTTCCATTGTGTTGTTTTTTTATTTTATTCTTTTTATATGCACATACGTAGATTCAGATCGGAATATTACCCGCAATTGGAGAATGAAAATTAGATTTCTGACTTAATGTTCTTTACCGATATGATGGAACATTTGCAAAACTTGAATTTGTCTCTACAAGGAGAGAATAGCAATCTTTTTGATTGGTCGCAAATTATTTTAAGTTTTGAGGCTAAACTACGTCTTTTTATTTATGATCGCAGAACAGTTCATAATTTTTCATGGCTAGAAAAAATATTGCACATGATTTAAAAGCAGATTTTGAAAAAAGATTTGCCGATTTGAAATTATTTAAATGTAAGTTTACATACTTCACAAACCCTTTTTTTATGTAACATATTTGAGGATGAATTTACAATACTCCTTTTTAAGAAAAGCGAAGTTTTTGGAATTAAAAGAAGATAAAGCACTGGAAATTCAACACAAAGCTTTGCTATTGCTTGAATTCCGGCAACAACCCAGCAAAAAATCGGTAATCGCTTTTAGTGGTAACGTGTTCTAGAAGGCATAGCGTTATAATGCCTTCGAATTTTTTCGCTTCTTTTAGGCATTGCCAGTAATGCAAAGTAGAATGTGCTACAATATTTTATTTATCTCGCTTCTTCGTTTCCTTTCGGGGAATGCAAAGTAGAATGTCCTATAATATTTATTTTTTAATTAATTTCTTTACTTAATTTCCGGGAATGCAAAGTAGAATGTCCTACAATATTTTATTTGTTTCGTTTCTTTGCGTCATTTCAGGTAATGCAAAGTAGAATGTCCTACAATATTTTATTCGTTTCGCTTCTTTGCTTCATTTCGGGGAATGCAAAGTAGAATGCTGCATCGTAGTCAGCTGAAAAATGGAATGAATATCCAAAAATTCTTTTTCTTCCGTTACTTTCTGTGGAAATTTGCCTTGCATAAAAATCATGTTTTGCTTTGTTCAATTTGCAGCGAAGTTGAAGTCAGTCAATTAAGGGTGGGTAACTCAGCAAATTTATAGGAGTTGACTCAATGACTCCAACTCACTTTAAGGAGTCAGCTCATTCAACTAACTCATTTGACTCTTTGTATGTTACACTCATTCGTATCGTAGACTCGTTTTGAGGCATAGATGCGGTAAAGCGGCCGTTGAGATAAAACAAAACTTTAAAGTGGGCGTGGTCAGCTCCTTTCTACTGATTTGAAAGGTGTAATTTTTTTTGTGTGCAAATTAATAGGGCGGTGCTAGGGGGAGGGTAAAGGTGGAATTTTCAATATTTTCAAAAGCTTATATTTCGAAACCTATTGTACCGAATTTCAAAATGTGGATATGGTTGGAAAGGCAATTGATTTGATATGCACATCTTTATATATCTTACATACATACATATTTCGGGAAAAACTAAAAAAAAAACGAAATTATAAGAATTTGTGAGATTTGACATAACACCCGCTATACAAAATACATGTGGTTGTTGTTGTTGTATTCTTGCCACCACCTTGTATAAATTCGCCTCGTGCAAAAACAAAATGCAAGACTTTGCCATGCTAAACACTGTGGCGAAGCGAGAGAGTTATATGGACAAATATGAGCCACTATGATTCAATTGATTCATGTGAGCCCTACGGCATCAACTGAGTTACTGAGTTACATTTTTTTTGGACAGGGAGTCTGAGTTACCGATTCACTTATAGGAATCAACTCAATAACTCAACTCTGAGTTGAGTTACCCACCTCTACAGTCAATGAAGTGACGTACAAGAGTGAGGAAGTACAATTTTAAGCTTAATTAAATATGCATGTATGTACATACCGATTTTAAAGAAAATCTAAATACCTAAATACATACATATGTACGCTGATTTATAAAAATTTTAATTAATTTTAACCTTTTAAGACATTTTCTGATTTCAATTTAATATAAATAAGTATGTACTTATCTAGGCATTCTTTCTCTGTAAAGCATTCTTTGTTCGCTTCTCTGGATTCTGTTTATCCATGCGTTCTCCCTTCGTTTGAAGGTAATGCTGCGGGTAAGGGCTTACCTCCAATGACATGCCCATGTTAAAATAAGGCCTTCTTGAAGCGAAACGGTAAGCGATTCCCATCGCCTAGCTCGTTTCCACTTTAGTTTCTGTGGTAATCGTGTTTTTTGCTGGGAAGTACCAGATTCAAAATATCCGCTGTTGAAAACAGCTGCGTTCCGTATCAAGGCGAATTTTTATAAGGTGGTGTTACTACACCTTTTCAAGTTCAAAATGAGAAATTATGAGATCGTAATGGGAAAATGTAAGATTATATTGAGAAACTGTAATTTGTAATGGGAATGCGTAAATTGAAATTGAGAAATGTAAGTTTAAAATGAGAAAATGTAAATTAAAATGGGAAAGTGTAAAATTATATTGAGAATATATAACTTGATATTGAGAAATGTAAATGAGAAAACGTAAATTCAAAATGAGAAAAACGAAATTCAAGATGATAATGTAAAATATCAAACAGAAGAAATTAGGTTTGTCTTTCAGTAACAACCACACGATCGAAGCGTGGGGTGGGGCTGGATAGGAAGACTCATTGAGCGTTGACAAAACATGGGGAATAATGTGCGGGATTTGGTAATGGTCTGCGACAATGCCATATGTCATTCTTCGATAGAAAGGAAAGTGGCAAACAATTCGGGAGGAGAAGCAGTTTTGTGTCTAGGTCCTTATTCCCCAATGTTAAATCCAATAGAGAACATTTGGGCTATAGTTAAAATGGAAGTAAAAGCGAACCTGCCAAATATTCATCCCTCCGGACTTTTCGAACAGAGCTTACAGTTTTTGGAAACAGTTATAGATAACGCGAAAATAACAATAACTGGAGGAGATTTCGCAAGGGCTGTACAGCACTTAACTAATTTTCATACAGACGCACAAGTATTAAATAATATGCATATTGGGGTGTTATGTTCCCTGGTCACATCTTTGTTTACCTTCTTACATTGATAAATGTTGTTTTTAATAAAATTTGATTTTCAGTACCCTACAAAATCTCATTTCAAATTTATATTATCTCATTTTGAATCTATTTTTTCCCCATTTTGAATTTACTTTTTCTTATTTTGAATTTTCACATTCTCAATATGAATTTACATTTCTCAATATCAAGTTATAAATTCCCAATTCAATTTTACACTTTCTCATTTGGATTTATATTTTCTCATTTTGAACTTACACTGCTCAATTTCAATTAACGCAATCTCATTTCAATTTACTTTTTCTCAATATAATCTTACATTTTCTCATTACGAACTTGAAAAGGTGTAGATCAGCTGATTTTGTGTATGTGTTTCGCCTCACGGCTTCAAATTGAAAAATTTTGATTGAACTTCCACACACACACTTACAGATTTTGATAGTTTCCCAGCCAGCAAGAAAACGTACATTTTACGAACATTATGTTTTACGAGGGATTCTCGTATCGCCAAAAAGTTAGAGAAAAGCTCGTAAACGATAAAACAAAAAAATATAATAGAAAGAGGCTTG
>NW_016158758.1:74100-79615 GCF_001687245.7 Rhagoletis zephyria
CATTCAATAAAATAACTACAATAATTTGAATTTATTAATTGCCTTTATTTTTAGCATTCAAAAACAGTAGATAAAGCAGTGTAAAAAAACGCTTTTTTAACGTAAATTAATCGTTTACGAGACTCGTTTACAATTAAAAAACGGACGTAAAAAGATTCGCATACGAATGCTTTTTCGATCCGTTTACGACTGTTCGTAGGCGATGCACAATTTAAAGCGAAAAAGTGTTCGAAAAAGAGTCGTAAACGGCTATCATAAACGATTTTTAATCCGGGTTTTCTTCGAGAAAATATCCAATTACGAGCTTGTTTACGATGATTTTGCTGGCTGGGTTATGCCGCCAAAGCAAAAACAAAATACATGTAAATTTTTGTTTTTGCTCTCCTGCTATCACCTTATATTAATTCGCCTTGGTTCCGAATATTTTCAATGTTTGGTACAACGTATAACTGTGAGTCTTTGTACTCTACAATGAAATTCGTAAAATCAAAATACCGTTCATTATTATTTGTATTCGCGTACCAGATAATTATTAAAAGTTATAAAAACTATCAGCTCAGTGAAGAGTTAATAGGAGCAATCCGCTAGGTTGTGTTCTCTCTCCCCTGCACTGGATTGAGGTTGTAAACGACCTTCTAGAGGAACTGGAAAAAGTGGGCTGTCGGGTGATAGCCTATGTAGATGATGTGGAACTTTTGGTTAAGGAACGATTTTTATACACCCTTTTTGATCTAGCTCAAGGTTACCTGAACCAGGTAACTAGGTGGGAGAGCAACGGCGGCTGTCGCGGAAGCCTAACATTGAGGAAAAGGTAGGAAAGGTGTCGGTTGCCTTGTAACTCTGTAGGGGAGCTATCGGCTTTAAGCATATATTGTTACAAGTGGCCCTTGTCAAGTGGAACTCACTAGAGAAGGCTACACTTGTAAAACAGGAATTAGCGGAGTATTAGGAACCACACCTACACTGGCGCTTAACATACATAAGTTAAACACGGCGCATGCGTGTATTGCAGGCAGAATTGTCGCAGCACGAACTGCTATTAGGCTAAGGGAAACCGGGTCCTTTTGTGACATAAAAAAGGAAAAGAAGACGTTTCACTGCTGCAGAAAATGCTTTTATAACACGTTACCTCTCAAGGGTTAGTGATGGGGGTTCTGACGGGCCATTGTGCGATTGTGCCAGGGTCTAGGAAATTCAACTGATCGTTTTGTATCAGCTGTCAAGAGGAAGATGAATTGAATCATCTCTACACTTTCTTATAGACTATGCAGCCTTCGCGAGGCTAAGATAGAAGCATCTTGGCTCGCACTCTGAACAAACACGAGCTCTCAGGGATCGAAATTAGCCGCATTCGAAGTTTCGTAATCAGCCCGCGGTGTTAACTTAACTCAACCTAAGCTGTACTTCTTTGAGCTATGAAATAGTTGGTCACATTACTCATACCCCATCTTTCTTCTCTTGTCAACGTCAGCAGGCATCACATCGAGTACTTTCTGCGGATGGTGTGACCTAAAATTGTGTAGGTACATATTTTGATTCGTTAAACCATAATTTCTTCGTATATAGTACATGTGTACCTAGCCCAAGTAGTTCATGTATGATACCAACATTAACAACAGCCAAAAGAGGGTTAATGCAAACAAAAATATGAATTGTTTACGTTTTAATTGTTAAATAAGCGTACGTCAGATATTGAATACACTTTGTAGTTAAATAACTAGTGGCAAATATGTATGTATTTACCTAAGCTGAGCAAATACAACGTACTGCTCTCATCCCAATGAAGTTACCTAATGTTTGATAAAAAATATATTATTTAGAACGGCGCAATTGTTTGAAGGTCGTTTGTAGGTCGTTTTGGGATTGTGGGCTGAAAGCTGTTCCCACCAGCTGTTAAGGTTTTCATTGACATTTCTTTCATCCTTTGTTTACAGTTTTGCTACGAAAAATCAAAATCAAAATCTTTACCTTTCATTTTCTTATCATTAGCAACCTTTTTCTTTTGTTTATATTTTAATTTTGCCAGCCAATTTACAATAAATCCCAACTAGCGTATTAGAGAATGATAAAATATCCACACGAGCCGGGGGTTCCCTAAACAGACCAGAAAGCGTTCATCACGCTCGAAAAATGGTTAATAGAGAGCGAGTACCTTCCACTTTTGGATCGTAAATGTCTTCTTCTTCGTGCCCGAAACTGTCCGGACTTTTTTTCCGGGCAGAAATGTGCAAGAAGTCAATTGGAAATAACAGCTGTTGTTTGTCCGATAGTCCGATAGTAAATTTTGTAACATACAGAAATGGAAAATAGCACTAAGGGTTCAGAAATGTAGGTATCTGCTAATTTTATTAGCTATATAAGCATGCACATAAAATCATTGTTTAGAACTGATTTGTTGATTCCGGGCACGAAATGTGGTTTTTTGCGTTCCTCACGCGCTGGACACTTTTGGAACGGGTTGACACATTTTTTACAGTTGTGAGAGAGTAACAAGTTTTTACACTCTAATTACCGAAACATCCCGGAAAGCGTGTGGAACAAACTTATAATTTTATTAGCCTTATTATGTATAGCAAACGTATAGTAAGCGATTGGCAACACGGATGTTCATCAGCTCTTCTTTCTTTCTTCTCTATTCGGTTTAAACGCAACCAAGACGATTACAACGTAATCGATGAAAAGTAAGACGATGACGAGCGATATAGTAATAAAATCACAATCAGAGACGTTGTCGTCTGCAGACGAATCGTTTGTGGTGCCTATCGTTCGTGATACATAATGAGGCAGTGAATTTTAATTTTCGGTTTTTCTTAATTATGAATAAGCATCTGTGAAGTGCACCACGAAATCGTGTTCAAACAAAAAAATCTCCAAAAATAAATCTGTTCGAATTAAACAAAAGCTTGTTTGGCGTAAAATTATTTGTGTTTTTATTCGAAACAAAGACGATATGGTTTATTTTTTTTTTCTCAGTGTACAGAATAGCACCACAGGATTTTTCCAGCCAATCCACTCTCGAAATATTAACTAACACGTTAATTGTCATACAAAATATTTTTCATCGATAAAACAGATGGGTGAACGTTGTGCCCTATTCGGATCCTCTACTATTTAAATAGAAATAAAAATCTCTACCAGCACAGATTTGGTAAATACTCCATATTTTACTGGTAGCTTTACGTGGTGTATTGGGTAAAGCTTTTATGAATTTCTTAGCTGCAATGGGAAAATTTTACCGTATTCTACTATACATTTTTGTATACGTGTGAGTTTCTGTACTATCCCTGTCGGGAATTTCGTAGTCGACTACTAAAATATTCCACTTTTGGCCAACTTATTACGACTAACCTGTAATTGGTTTCAATCGAGGGAATATTGATGTATGTATGTATGTAAAATTCTTTCACATATTTCACTTTCGACAAAAAAACTTGTGTTCAAAAATAAAAAATTTAAAGAATTACATACATGTACCATTCGATAGACGATAGTCACAACCATCGATAGTATTGGTACTATCGAAAATGTTTGTACTATCGATAGTACAATCGATAGTTTTGATTAGAAAAGTCCAAAAATTAAACATAACAAATTGTATCGAAAATGATTCATACATCAAAAGAGCCTCAAAATGAGTCATATTGCACTTTTAAAATAATTTTTAGCCTCATATATGAATCATTTCAGACTCATTGTGATGCTCTTATTGGCCTCATAAATTACTACATTCGGACTCTTATTTTAGGTTGTTCTTTGGGTCTTATTTAACTCACAATCTTTGCAAAGAAATTCAGCAAATATTTCTTTCAAATAACATACATACATACTTATAATATATATAATATAATAATCCCAACGGTTTTTACCTTCTATTCCCGCGCATCCGCACGAGGGGCGCAGTCCGCATGACGTACGGAACCAGTATTTTCAATTTTTGCGCCGAGTCACGATAGGCAGGAGTTTGTTAAGTGTCGGGATCTAAAACTGTTCATCTACAGAACTAATTTCATCAGCCGATTTTATGTCTTTATTTTAATGATTCATTTATTGAGAGAGGACAGTATCGATTTCTTAATGCTGGAAAGCGGATCTGATATACCAAACGTGCTGGAATTAGAGTTAAAATCCTGACATAAGCAACGGAGTGGGTCGTGCAATTCAAAATTAGTTTCACAAGCTTTCAGAAATAGGGGACAAAAGTGTCTTGATACCCGGGAGGGAACTTAAGGCGGACTTCGCAAAGAAGAAGCGGACTTGAAATTGAGCATGTTAATAATTTAACTATAAAAATTGTACCAAGGATTTGCCTGCGGCTGGAAAGTGTAGCAAGATTAATAAAATTTATTCAGCTCGTATAAGGTGGAAGGTTATATTTAGAATCCCAACGGAAATTTCTTAAAGCAAAAAGTTGGAATTGTTTTTGAATTGATTCTTTCTTGTCTAAGTAAATTTGATATCTTGGATTCCAACCCCGAACTGTAATCCAGAATTGGCCTAACTAATGTTGTAAACAGGGTTTTAGTGATATAAGGGTCACAAAATTCTTTTGACCATCGTTTGACAAATGCAAGTACACCTTTAGCCTTGTTGACTGTCACATTAATATGAATATTAAAATTAAGTTTAGGATCCATTGTGATACCAAGGTCCCAAAATTGTATACCTGTTCCAGGTTACGGTTACATATTGTATAATAAGCGGGATGAACGAGAAGCACATTACTTTACATTTCTTAAGATTTAGAGGCATAAGATGTACTTGACACCAGTAAGCCATGCTGTTTAAGTCTGATTGTAGCAAAGACCTTTCTTTAATTGAAACATACAATTTATAAAGCTTTACATCATCTGCATACACTAAAATTTTGGAAAATTGTATATCTGTAGAAATATCGTTTATAAAAAGCATGGACAGAACCGGGCCTAGGTGGCTACCTTGAGGGACTCATGAAGTAACATCAATGAGGTCAGAGATAGTATTTTTAAACATTACTCTTTGCGATCTATCATAGACGTATGAAGAGATCCAACGTAGAAAATTAGGCTTTACTGAAGTCAGTATATATAATATCAACAGTTTTGCTTTCACTAAATGCTTTTGAGATATAGGATGTTAATTCAAATAAATTTGCCCTTGCAAAATCCATGTTGACTATATGAAATGCTAGAAGAGATAGAATGCGTCAACTGATTTGTTATAATTGCTTCAAATAATTTAGGAATTGCAGAAAGCTTAGCTATTCCCCGGTAGTTCTCCACTGAAAATCTGCTACCGCTTTTATGTAACGGGGTTATGAACGATTCCTTCCATATAGTAGGAAAAACGCCCTCTTTAAGAGACCAATTAAATAACGCTATTAACGGCTCATAGAGATAATCAGCACAATTTATAATTTTATTTTTATTTATTGTGTTATATGCAACAATTTTCATTCTAATATTTTCCCGCTAATTTCGTATAAAAATATGGTTAATTCTAAAACAGATGTGATATTGTGTATGTAAAAATATATAGA
>NW_016158758.1:79625-89974 GCF_001687245.7 Rhagoletis zephyria
AATCCATGTTGACTATATGAAATGCTAGAAGAGATAGAATGCGTCAACTGATTTGTTATAATTGCTTCAAATAATTTAGGAATTGCAGAAAGCTTAGCTATTCCCCGGTAGTTCTCCACTGAAAATCTGCTACCGCTTTTATGTAACGGGGTTATGAACGATTCCTTCCATATAGTAGGAAAAACGCCCTCTTTAAGAGACCAATTAAATAACGCTATTAACGGCTCATAGAGATAATCAGCACAATTTATAATTTTATTTTTATTTATTGTGTTATATGCAACAATTTTCATTCTAATATTTTCCCGCTAATTTCGTATAAAAATATGGTTAATTCTAAAACAGATGTGATATTGTGTATGTAAAAATATATAGATATGACCCACCACACATACATAAAAGCATTTTTATGTATGTTCATTTGTATGTCATATTCAAAAATTTTCATTCTAATATTTTCCCGCTAATTTCGTATAAAAATATGGTTCATTCTACAACAAAAAACATTTTTGTTTAGCATCTTTTACTAGAATTTAATGCGCTGCAAAACTGCTCACTCAAAAAAATTCTAAAAAATCTGATTAAAGAGTTGAAAATTTTCATTAAAATTTGCTGAATTCTCGCAAGATTTACACAAAGTTTAGGAATTAGGTTTTTAATGTTTTTTGTTATAGAATAAACCATATTTTTATACGAAATTAGCAGAAAAATATTAGATTGAAAATTGTTGCATATATTTTGAAACATTTGCTGTGCCAATACTTAGTTCCGGCAGTGTATGTATATAGATGTGATATTGTGTATGTAAAAATACATAGATATGACCCACCACACATACATGAGTGCATACATATAAATGCATATTGCATAAAACGATTAAAAAAAAAAAACAATTAGCTATGTTTAAGTCAGAAAATTTTTCTTTTTTTAGTTGAACATTGACCCCGGAATTTACGATAGGGAATTTATTTTTGACGAATCGAAACAGTTTGGCTCTTTTCTACAATACTTGGAGTTTAAAATACTATTTCATTTATTTCCCTATTAATTTTCGATCGCACGGACATACAAATGTATGCACATACATTCTATGGAATATTCGGATTTGAAAAGTCGGACTAGTGTTCGAGTGCGAGACCGGAAAAGGCAGCAGGCGTCAACCGGCAACAGGCCCGTGAAACAGCCTCCTTTAACGGAGCTGGAGGAGCGCGTGGGGGCCATTATTGCAAGCCACTATATTGAGGGCCACGAGTCGGTAGCAGAAAATGTACCATTTGACTTGGTAAGTTTTAACTGGATTATTTGGGACCCATTGTTAACCACTTTTTTGTTATTAGGAGCTTCAATCGGCGCTGGAAGACGGTGAGGAGATAGTCTTTCAGGGTGAAGCGGTGGAGTCCGAAGACCAAGTAAAAACTGAAGTGCGGCCGGAGACTCCAAAAACGCCTACAATGAGAACTCCGCGCAGGGGATTGAAGAGGAAAAGAGAGGAGGAGCAGAGCGAAACCGAAAAGAAGTTTTTGGAAGTTGCACAAACACAAGCCGATTCAATGAAGGTAAATAATTTGTTATTACTGGGCACTCGGTCCCCAATAATTTTTTAAATCTACTTAAAAGATGGTATTTCCTTGATACAGATATTCCTTCATTACTGGAATTGGAAATACCATCTTTTGATTGGGTTTTAGGTTAAAAATTGGGTTAAGAAAATTAATTTGTTCCATTTATATAATTTGCTATAGTATATAGTACATAGTTTGTTATATTATATACTCTGGTTGCCCGAAAATTAGAACCGCGACTTCTTTACAAGTTCTGACAAATTTATTTTTTCTTAATTAGTTTTCAGATTGAAAAGTTTGAAATTTTGATGAAACTTTTTGAAGTGTGATTAATTTTTGTGTAATTTGTGCATTTTTGAAAGTTTTATTTACACTGCTGGAAAAAAGTATTGGCAAAGACAATTTTTCACAATATTTGCAAACAATTTTAATCTAATATTTCTCCGCTAATTTTTTATAAAACTATGGTTCATTCTGCAACAAAAAAACGTAAAAATATAATTTCTAGCCTCTGTGAGCAACTTGCGAATATTCAATACATTTTCATGCAAATTTTCAACTTTTTAATTCGATTTTTTTGAATTTGTTTGAGTATGCTCGGCAGGCAATGGCAAACCTCCGAGTGAATTTCTGCCATGAAAAACAGCTTCTCATAAAAATACAATCGCCGTTCGGAGTCGGCGTAAAACTGTAGGTCCCTCCGCTTTGTGTGACAACATCAATGCGCACACCTTAAGTCGGAGGAGAAGCTCGGCCAAACACTAACATATGTGTAAGCGCCAATCTATTATTATTATTGAGTATGCACATTTGTAGTCCAATAAATTTTGTTACAATAAATTGAAGTAGGTAGGACTTATCGCTGATTCCACTACTAACTTTGCGTCAATTTTATTTCGACTACGAATATGCATCATAGCCGGCCCACAATGCAATTGTCAACTATGTGTAAATATTCTCAATACCATTATCAATCAAATTGAATTGATATTTTATTTTTAAACTAAAAATTTATTTTATTTTTCTCTTCAATTTTAACTGAATATTTTTAAATTCAAGATTTTTATTTTCCACTTTATTTAATATATTCTCCTTAATTTTAGTTATTTATTAATAAAGTACCTGAAGGATCTTTTAATTTTAAAAGTGCTGAAGTCTGTAGTAGTAATTGTTCTAAAGTATTCTATGGATGTACCCTTGTGGTAAGCTGATTAAGTCAAGTGACATTTTGACTAGTTTTGGCTATTTTTCTTTTGTTTATTTAAGGTTTATATTTTTTTTATTAAAGTTTAACACTTTACCTAGCCAGCACCACATAAATCCACATTTCAAATTTCGTACAAAGATTATGAAAATTCGACAAACTTTAACATTTGCACCCAAAAACTCTATACTTTTTATTTAGAAACAAAACTGCATCCGAATTTTTGCTATATATCGAAAACGTTTCGACGTTCTTCATATCTTACCACATATTTGGATTCAGAGGGGAAATTGTACATAATAACTGATGGTCAAATGACAGAGGTCAAAACTTTTTTTTTAAGTTTGTAATATAAAATTAAGACGATAAGAGCGGGTGATATTTACATTTTTAATAAATGATATACCTACTGAAAAATATTAGTTTGTAAACTTTAATTTTTTTAAATTCTTTAGGAATATAGTTAAAAAATTTCTTTGGAAAGTTTTAAGAAAAAAAGTTTGCTATTAATCTTTCTTGTATGCGTTTTGCAGTGGAAGATGATGGATTTGTGCTTCCGAAAATTTTGTCTGAATCCTCAATGTTTGTTGAAAAATTATCAATTGGATCGTTAATTTGCTGTTCACTCAACCGAAGGTCATATAATAGAACCCTTTGTTGCAATAATCATCGCCAAGTTGCTTTAAGGACGCCAAAAAGTCGCTCAATAGGGTTCCGTGCCTTGCAGAGCGCTTCATTGTAGCGAAATTTAGGAGACCCTCCTGGCTGGTTGGGTAAAGGCGTCATGAGCCATGGCTCTAATGGATATCCAGTCACCTTAGAGAAACTTCTTTTAGTAAAACATTTTAAAACAAATTAACAAAAAGAATTACCAATTGAAAACATGTTGCGGTTTCCGTTTTCAAAACCTCGCTGCATGACTTGTCGCACTGCAGAGGAGCTCCAAATATAGGAGTCATGTCGTGCTCCGAAAACTTTGCGTTTACGTTTAAAATCTTCAAATTTGGGTCACATATCTATACCAAATATATGTCGCGGTGGTAATTATGTAATCATTTTCTTCACTAGGATTTGCTTACCATTTGTATATTCAATGAGTGCAATCGATAGCCCCAATGGTTCCCCCAACAAAAGGAGCAGGTGCTGAGGAGGATGTTCCTTTAGCAGCTTGACGATCCATTTGCATCATGTGAAACTTGACTTCCGTAAAAAAACACGTTGTTTATTACATCTGTCACTTTATGTATACATCGGCTTATTGATGACTGGCTCATTGAAATGCCCCACTGCTCTCCTACAGGGCACTGGTAACATCCAGTGGCATAAAAACGTAAAGCAACCAGAACCTTCCAAACTACAAAATAAGTTATAAGAAACTGAATTAAGCTTAAAGATCTAGTGCCGAACCTGCTTTTCAGCTGATATTACAGTTATTCTAAGTCCTTTTAAATGTATTTCCAACCGTTGAACTAGATCGGCTGCCAAGTTTGGTCCTAGACTGTATAATTTCCGCAACTCCGTTGGAGCCAGTTCAAACGGGTTGTCCGCACTTTGCAACATACGCCGATTTACACTCGACACGTTTAACTGCTGCTCACGTTCCGATAAATTATAACCGACGTATTCAAACGACATATTTTCATTATATTTATTATTTATTTATGTGCTGGAGAACTTTTTATTTTCGCTAGCAACACCAAACTAGACGTCGTGTACTTAACAACAACAGGTGATTTTACGCTAGCGAGTGTTACAAAACGTTTACTGAATCGATAAATCGATAAATTTGTCGTTTAGTTGACTTAACGATAACAAGTGTAGTTAAAATAGCGTAGTGAATCCCACTACTGCACTTTACGCAAGACCAGCGAAGGCCCTTGCCATCATTAATAGCGTCCAGAATTCTTCCCGTCAAACCGGCACATTTCAGATGGTATATACCATCACACTGCCAGCAGGATAAGTATCAAGATCGCACTTGATATTGAAAGGTTTATGTAATAACACTCGTTAATAAAAAGATAAACAAAATAAATTATAACAATTAAGGAGCTGATGTAAATAGCTTTAAATAAATGTAGCGAACAGTTTGAGTATCACTGTAATTATGACACTTAATAAACGCAACGCAAACAGCTGTGACAAGAATTACTAGAAGAATGGAACAAAAAGAGTAGAACAAATGTGCAAAAACAAAATGAGTTCAGTTAACTACAAAGGATACAACAACAATGATAGCAACAAATTACTCGGCAAGATTAGAATGTATGCTAGTGAATTTTAATTATATTTAGTTTAATATAAAACACAATAACTTTCACTTAGCTTCAATTATATCACACTAAGATGCTCATAAGCACTTTTTATCACAACTTTAACTCAGAACTAGCAAAATAAACTTAGCAAATAGAAAGCCAAAATAAGAGCACAATAAAGAACAACCTCACAGCTTGACGTTTGCAAAAGTGTGATACACATTCCAACATGCATTTAATAGCAACAGCTTCAGGAAAATTTTTTTTCACTTTTTGTTTTCAAATTCTTTTCAATTTCTGTATAAACAAGTTTAGATATACATTTCGAATCTTTATTGTTTTAATATTGGCACAAGGAGCTAGCTTATAACTTAGATCTTATATGAATCCTAAAAGATATTTTCTAATAATATATCCGAAAATATACATACTATGTATGTATGTATGTATCCTACATATATATGTATTAGAGTGGTTCATGAAAACACTCTTGTTGGAAATTCGTAAACGCTACATCAGAATATTGTTATTTGTGATATTTCGTTTTGAAAAAAAGTTTTCTTAGAGGTCGCGCTGGTCGGTTTTTTATAAAACGCTGATGTTCTCAATTTTTTGATTTTCTTGACATGTTAAATGCTGCTAAAAATGTGGTTTTTACATATAATTACTCTGGTATTATTAGGGAACTTTCCCTTAATTACNGCGTAGTGAATCCCACTACTGCACTTTACGCAAGACCAGCGAAGGCCCTTGCCATCATTAATAGCGTCCAGAATTCTTCCCGTCAAACCGGCACATTTCAGATGGTATATACCATCACACTGCCAGCAGGATAAGTATCAAGATCGCACTTGATATTGAAAGGTTTATGTAATAACACTCGTTAATAAAAAGATAAACAAAATAAATTATAACAATTAAGGAGCTGATGTAAATAGCTTTAAATAAATGTAGCGAACAGTTTGAGTATCACTGTAATTATGACACTTAATAAACGCAACGCAAACAGCTGTGACAAGAATTACTAGAAGAAGTGAACAAAAAGAGTAGAACAAATGTGCAAAAACAAAATGAGTTCAGTTAACTACAAAGGATACAACAACAATGATAGCAACAAATTACTCGGCAAGATTAGAATGTATGCTAGTGAATTTTAATTATATTTAGTTTAATATAAAACACAATAACTTTCACTTAGCTTCAATTATATCACACTAAGATGCTCATAAGCACTTTTTATCACAACTTTAACTCAGAACTAGCAAAATAAACTTAGCAAATAGAAAGCCAAAATAAGAGCACAATAAAGAACAACCTCACAGCTTGACGTTTGCAAAAGTGTGATACACATTCCAACATGCATTTAATAGCAACAGCTTCAGGAAAATTTTTTTTCACTTTTTGTTTTCAAATTCTTTTCAATTTCTGTATAAACAAGTTTAGATATACATTTCGAATCTTTATTGTTTTAATATTGGCACAAGGAGCTAGCTTATAACTTAGATCTTATATGAATCCTAAAAGATATTTTCTAATAATATATCCGAAAATATACATACTATGTATGTATGTATGTATCCTACATATATATGTATTAGAGTGGTTCATGAAAACACTCTTGTTGGAAATTCGTAAACGCTACATCAGAATATTGTTATTTGTGATATTTCGTTTTGAAAAAAAGTTTTCTTAGAGGTCGCGCTGGTCGGTTTTTTATAAAACGCTGATGTTCTCAATTTTTTGATTTTCTTGACATGTTAAATGCTGCTAAAAATGTGGTTTTTACATATAATTACTCTGGTATTATTAGGGAACTTTCCCTTAATTACACACCTGTCTTGGACAATTAGAATGGGTCTAGCTCCCGAAAATATGCTCTCGAAAAGACTCTAGTAAAATTAAAACGTTGATACTGAACGATTTACGCATTGTCATGGGTTGGAACTTGTTGCCAGGTTAACCGGTTACTGGGTTACTAATTAGGAATCTGAAGTCAGTTTTTCGAAATTTAAAATGTCGGATCCAAAATGGCGGTCCATTTTATTAAAAAATGATTGGATTTGTTCGAAACCCGGCACTCGAGAGTTTTTGAGGTCGCCNTTAACCGGTTACTGGGTTACTAATTAGGAATCTGAAGTCAGTTTTTCGAAATTTAAAATGTCGGATCCAAAATGGCGGTCCATTTTATTAAAAAATGATTGGATTTGTTCGAAACCCGGCACTCGAGAGTTTTTGAGGTCGCCGATAACGAATCTGAAGCCATTTTTTTTAAATTCCAAATGGCGGATCCAATATGGCGATCAAATTAAAAAAGTACTAAAATTTAAACGTTGATACTGAACGTTTTAAACATTGCCAAGGGTTAAAACACGTTTCCAGTGGGTTTCTGGGGTTGCTGATTACGAATCTTTTTTCAGCTTTTCAAAATTCAAAATGGTGGATCCAAAATGGCGACCAACTTAAAAAAAATGATTGGATTTGTTTGAAACTCTTAGCCGCTATTTTGAGTTTTGAAACGTGGAAACGTGTTTTAACCCTTGAAAATGTTTAAAACGTTCAGTATCAGCGTTTAAATTTTAGTACTTTTTTTAATTTGATCGCCATATTGGATCCGCCATTTTAAATTAAAAATAATTGGCTTCAGATTCGTAATCGGCGACCACAAAAACCCTCGAGTGCCGGCCCGCTATTATGAATTTCGAAAAACTGACTTCAGATCCCTAATTAGCAACCCTAGAAACCCTTTGGTAACAAGTTCCAACCCATGACAATGCGTTAATCGTTCACTATCAACGTTTTAATTTTACTAGTCTCTTTTTGAGAGCATATTTTCGGGAACTAGACCCATTCTAATTGTCCACGACAGGTGTGTAATTAAGGAAAGTTCCCCAATAATACCAGAGTAATTATATGTAAAAAACAAATTTTTAGCTGCATTTCAACATGTCAAGAAAATAAAAAAATTTAGAACATCAGCGTTTTTATAAAAACCCGACCAGCGCGATCTCTAAGAAAACTTTTTTTTCAAAATAAAAAAACACGTTTCTTTTTTTTATCACAAATAACAATAATTTGAGGTTTACGAATTTCCAAAATCAAATTTTTTTGAACCACTCTAATATACATACATATCTGTGTTCGTATGGAACAGTAGCTTATGTCGAAAGGCTGGCTTTAGTATAATGCGGCATTCGCAGCACACGGTTGCGAATGGCTCACTGGCGCCGAGCCGTTGAAAAACTTTTGGCAAATAAACGTGCATAAATAGTTCTGATACTAGCAAGTCAAAAAATTTCTTGTCGTTTAAAGAATGAAGGAATGCCGCGTTATACCAAAGCCAGCTTGCCGACATAAGCTACTATTCCATACGAACACAGATTTTAATAAAGAAATAAAGAACACACTTTCGGGCATGATAAAAATATGGTAAGGTAGAACCGCTGAGAGTTACTTTTAAAATTCTTGACGTTTCCAAACATTTTAATTTTTAAATTTACTCACAAACTCACACACACATTAGGTACATTCCTTATGTTTTTGTACTAAAATCTGAAAAGCGTCAAAATGCCAGAGCGTAAGCAAAATGCACTCACTAAAAGAGAATAACAGGAAAAGTAAAGGAACGCAAAAAACCAAATTTTTAGTCCAAAGAATGGCAACAACAAAACTAACGTCAAATAAGAATGGAAATGTATGTACAAAACACATTCACACAATCACAAGCACAATAAACTACTATATCAATTATTTTTTGCCTCCTTCCAATTTCAATTCACTTTTTCTACTTTTTAGATTATTCTCACTTTTTGTGTATTCTTTAATTTCCGTTAATTTAAATTCAGTTGAGTTTGACACTTTTCAGGATTTTGCCAGAAAAAAATCTTCTGACTAAATCTGACTACTTCGGACTGAAGAGAGTCACTCTCACTGAGTGTTGCTCTCTTATTTTTGCTGTCATTTCCGAGTTAAGGAACGCTTTTTGGACTAAATCTGACTACTTCGGACTTTTTCTGACTATTTCTGGGAGATAAGGAACGCTCCTATTTTCATTTTCAATCTCAAGCAACAACAATTTCGAACAATTTCAATTTTTTATTTTCAATTTTATATGATTTTAAAATGCGGGCAAACTTAAAAAAAAAAAATCATGGCCGACAAATTGAGGGAACGGTTCTACCTTGCTATGTTTTTATCATGCTTTCGGGTACACACATGTACTTACAAGCATGATAAAAAAGTAGGAAGGTAGAACCGCTGAGAGGAATTTTTCAAATTCTTGACGTTTGCAAGCAATTTAATTTTGAAATTCTACAAACAAACTCACACACACATTCTTATTTTCAATCTCAAACAACAACAACTTCCAACAATTCCTTTTTTTTCTCAATTTTATATAATTTTAAAATGTTGGCAAACTCCAATAAAAAAATCATGGCCGACGAATTGAGAGAACGGTTTTACCTTACTATGTTTTTATCATACTTACAAGTTTTCAAAACTAATGCTGGGTTCCCACTAGGCATTAAATGGCAAATGACGAAAGTCGGGCATTAACAAATAATCAAGTCATTACATTAAAAAAAAAAAATAATCATTAAGTTCATTTCCACATAGCATTTTTTAAATGGCATACATTTTTTGTTATTTCAATGCCTAGTGGAAATTCGGCATAAATATATGAATTGAAAGGAACATTTAAATTGACATTAAATTAAAATTAGCAAGAAACCGCGGAATTTTTGAAGCGTGCTTGTGCATGTAAAAAATATATATTTAGCTAAAGGTTCGGCTAGTAGCGGGCGTGTATCAAATAACCGTGCAAAAATGGCAGCTAAAATATATATTATTTTAATCTACAGGAAATGGGCTTTTATTACAAAAAAAAAATAAAACAAGTAAATTAAGGGAAAATGCATAGGCTTGGTTTATAACTGACATAAATAATACAATTTTTAATAAATATTGATAATTATTGTTCTAAATAGGAGCACTTACCCTTGTTTTGAATTTCCATTACAGAGTTTCTTGAATGAATTCTGCGTTTTTTCATAAAATATATATAAAAAAGTTAGAAGTATTGAGTCACTGAAAACACGATTCACAATGAAAATGTGTTTTGTCAACTCGCGAGAGTGAGGAAGTAATATAAAAAATATTGTATCGCAAAAAAGATTACACTGTAATGAAGTACCATTAATAACACAGGTCAACAACGTTTTGTTCTAGGAAAGTGTAGGGTCATTTTCGAAGTAATTTTTTGCGTAGAATCCGAATCCGGGGTTTAAATTGCTCTATCACGTCAGGACTTTGAGATATTCTAACCTAAAA
>NW_016158758.1:91510-110979 GCF_001687245.7 Rhagoletis zephyria
TGTTCTTTACATCTTTTGACTATAGGCCAGTGCAATTATCAAGAGAACAATTAAAAATGTATTGAAAAAAGATAACTTTGAGATTAACGATAAGCTAAAGGGCTGCGAAAAATTATATTTGACTTTATCTTTTGCATTAACGGATTCATTATTTAATAATACGCACCAAACCTTTTTGCTGAACCCAGAATTTTTAACAAGAATTGGTCTTATTCGACTAGTGTGCTGTGGGTGACTTGGCGGTCGATGCGCGGGCTCTTAACATTAAAATAAAATACTAATATTTTGCAGGCTTCTTGTTGACTTCATGATACATTATATTTTCACTATTACCAAGGGATTTGAGTAAAATTAGATTTTCGACCCGCCCGGGTGACCATATTTAGAAAAAACTAAACCATATTTAGAAATGAGGAAATGATAACAAATATAAATGTAAAACAAAGAAAGATTATTATAAATAATTTGATTCAAGCCAGATTTAACGAATCCACAACTATATTTTTCAAACAACAAAAAGAAATCGTGTTTAGGTTGTTTTCTTTTAAAACTTTGAAAGCAAAAAAGAAATACGGCCACCTTTGGTACGCACAGCTGTCATCGCCCAGTAGGGCGATAGAAATAAATCTATCGTCATGAAACGCCGCCAAGCGAACTTCGCATTTCGCTTTGGCTGTGTTCAATTTCATATGCTTGCGGGTGTTCTAATTTTGACAGCGCGAATTTCGCTGTGGTGAGTTCGCCGTTCGCCGGAATTGTATTTCAGCTATTAGTGACAGTCTGCCACTCTCCTAAACTGGTGCAAAATGGATCCAGAGTGGGACAGTTGAAACTTGCGGCGTAAATGTGCAAATGCTCACTACTCGTGCAATACGAAAGCATCGTTGGTCGCGAGTTCAAATATCGGTGGAGGCAGTTGTGAGTTTTCAAATTTAATGAATTTGAGTTGTTGCGTCGTGCAGCTTACAATATATTTTTTTTTTTTAATAAAATATGTAACAAAAATGTAACCTGTAAAAGAAAAGGAAATACGAAAAAATATCCAAAAATCGAATCTTAAAAACGTTTTCTTATAAAAAAAAAACTGTTCAAAATGGAACCGGTTAAAAACTAGACGCGAAGTAATATACTGGGCGACAATTGCCAATGACATCGCCGTGTAAAACTGGACAGTTGGAAGCATTGCTTGGGTATTGAGCTAGAACTAGTATTACGGTCTAGTTCTTTGCTAATTCTGAGCTAGTCAGATTTTCTTTAGAGAAGTTGCAGATTAAACGTATGAACAACAACAAAGAACAAAATTTTGGCACAGTATTTCCATGACGCCTGATTTCAAGATAGGAAGTAGTAACATGACCTTAGGCGCTAGTTCGCACTGGTGACGTCGAAGAAGCGTTTATATATAAGTAGCCGTGCTAATGTTATTACACGGTGCAGTATATCATTTGCACCATACCCTCACACAGTGGTTCAGAACTGGAATTTGCTGTTCTGGTTAATTTGATTAATTAAAAGAAAGACTTATAAAATTTGCAAGAGAGCCTGATTTTTGAATTGTCATTTCCTTATATTAAGTTTTTTAGTGAAAAATACAGAAATGTTACCTAATAAAAATTGGTCGAAAACCATTGTAGGGATCCCTCAAAACAAAATTTCCAAAAATATTTTAAATGTTTTAAAAAAATTTCACCAAATTAAATCTTTTTTTTTGTATTTGTCAATGTTATTGTGGCTTATTAACATATATGGCTTATACCTAGATACATTTACATACGTATAAAGAAGAATATAAGAAAAATTTGTGAAACAGAAGAACAACACATAAATATATTTGCAACGCACGGGTTTAAAAATATACTTTTCATAAAAACGCACCTTAAGCTCTTGGCTTTTGAACGGGATCTTAGCCTCAGAACAAACAATTATTAAAAAAAATCGACTTAAGTGCATATACCGAAGCGCTAAAGAGCCCAAATACACCGCAAAAACTGCTGATCTGTCAATAAGTATTGAACGTGTGGCATATATCGTGATATCAATTCACGGCTCGGCATTTAGTGTTGCATTTCGAACAAATTATATGTGTTATCACCATACATATAATAAAACGTATAGATGATTTTCAATAAAATAACATTAGGATAAGATTTCCACGCTTCAACTATTGGACTCTAACCCTCTCAACACAAAAACATGTAAATACCGACGCGATCCATCACTATTTTGAAATCCATCAATATGGATCACGATTCAAATATCACTAAAGAACGTAGATAATAAGAAGGGACAACTCGTTATAATTGTAGCGAAAGTTCGCAACAGGGGAGTGCCTTCCCTTTTGCCCTAGTATGTTTTTTGATTGGATGAAACGAGAAGGCACGCCCCTGTTGCGCACTTTCGCTACAATTATAACGAGTTGTCCCTTCTTATTATCTACGTTCTTTGATATGATACTGTGATAAATTAAGATGTCACGAATGATAGAATACAAGATTGCGCCAATGAGAGAGGATTTTTGAGCGTAATTTTTGCGTACCGTCATCTTGGTGCAATTTCGAGAGAGAAATGCCAAAACGCATATAAAAACATGTAAACAATGCAGAAAAATGTGTTAATTTTAATATTACATAGCCCAATTATGCAGGAATCAATAATTATACAGAGATTGTTTAATTAGGAACACGTAGCAATAATTTTGGACATGTAGTCCTTTAGGTAAGTACGATTTTTAGCACATGAAAAAATGGATGTATTACAGTATTTGCAACTTCATGTACACCAAAAGGAAGGTGTGCAGCAAAGTGATTTTTTGGACTCACCATTGTAAAAATCCATGCAGAGTGCAGATTTGCGTCCGTAGGAAACGAAAAAAAAAACTTATATCGCACGCTTTCCTTTTGTTTTCACTATTACACTTTGCAACGGCACACTTCATTTTGCTTTGTAATGTCTCAATAATTGTTTAAAACCACGCAGAAATATTAACGCACAAATATTAAAATTGTTATGTGGTTTTTTTTCCTATGCTCACAATCAACAATTGCACCAAGATGACGTCACGCACACAGCTGATTCTGCCAAAATCACAAGGAGCGGATTGGCGGTACCGCGATTGGCGCAATCTCTATTTCTCTCAATCGTGGCAAGATGTGACTCTTTTACCATGTATTAATTGGGGGACTCCATTGGAGGAGTCATGCTCTAGCTGCCGTAGGCTGCTGTGCAGTGTGCTGGGATTTATTCAGGGATACATTTATGCAGAGCCCAAGTGTGGCTTGTAAGCCGTAGCTTACTACCATACCAAAAAATACTCCGGGAGTGGAGTGAGAGTGATGCTTAAAGCATCCTGTGATAGCCAAGCTGGTGTAGCGTTGACCATCGCTGAAAATGCCAGCGACTTATCACTTCACTAAGTTCAGCGAAGAGATATTTGAAAATTGCATAAAAAATGCATACCCAATTAAGAACGAGCGAATTACTTTTAAACACAAGTGCGTGTGTTTGTTCGCTGCACTTGGTTTTGGGTGGGAAATACAATTTAAATGCGTGTGGGTGTTCGCTGTTCTTTGTTTATGCGGGAAATGCATAAGTCGCTTAAACAGACTCTTTTACACGGAAAACTCTCTGAGTGCTCTCTGAGAGCAGGAGTGAGAGTCGAGTAGCGAGTAGAGAAGCACTGGCTGTCTGTTGTTTTCGACGTTAAGCTTTTCTTGCATATATGGGCGCACATTTTTTGCTGCACAGAGGCGGGTGCGTATCTAGGCTGCAACAAGATAGTGGTCCGAGTCGGTGGATGGTCCTCGGAGTGTGCGTACGTCTAAAACACAGGAAGCGTGCCTTCCGTCTATCACAACATGATCGATTTGGTTTCTCGTTTTTCGATCCGGAGACAGCCANGTTGTCGGACGTTTCATCGTGGTGGCTGAATTTTCGTCATCATAAGAGGGGTTCTTTACTTTGCTTCTTCACTGGAAGTGGTTTTTACATGGCGGGTTTCAAACCCAGGGCACAACCCATTGCTGGGACGGGGGTGGTTTCACAACCAAATAAACGTTTGCAGCAGACACCGTAACGAGTGACGCNTGGGAAATACAATTTAAATGCGTGTGGGTGTTCGCTGTTCTTTGTTTATGCGGGAAATGCATAAAGGCTCTGTTATGCATACTTGGCATTGCATGCACTGCTATACCATTTTTACGTAGAAATCAAAAACCAACAGACTTCTACGTATGTAGTGCTGTGCGTTCGATAACCGATTACACGCGAGGCTCATTTAACAGATTTCTTATGTGACAGCTCTCAAGCCATGCCAAGTATGCATAACGGAGCCTTAAGNGGCGCACATTTTTTGCTGCACAGAGGCGGGTGCGTATCTAGGCTGCAACAAGATAGTGGTCCGAGTCGGTGGATGGTCCTCGGAGTGTGCGTACGTCTAAAACACAGGAAGCGTGCCTTCCGTCTATCACAACATGATCGATTTGGTTTCTCGTTTTTCGATCCGGAGACAGCCAGGTAGCTTGATGGATCTTTTTATGCTTGAACCTAGTACTACATACTANTGGTTTCTCGTTTTTCGATCCGCAGGCAGCCACGTAGCTTGATGGATCTTTTTATGCTTGAACCTAGTACTGCAGACTACCATGTTTCGGGTCCCGGCGAAGTCAATCAGTCTAAATCCGTTGTCGGACGTTTCATCGTGGTGGCTGAATTTTCGTCATCATAAGAGGGGTTCTTTACTTTGCTTCTTCACTGGAAGTGGTTTTTACATGGCGGGTTTCAAACCCAGCGCACAACCCATTGCTGGGACGGGGGTGGTTTCACAACCAAATAAACGTTTGCAGCAGACACCGTAACGAGTAACGCTATTTTAAAGTAGTCAGTAATAAAAATTAAAATAATGACAAAAATAAATTACATCTCAATTATTAAGCAGAATTTATTTTATATTCATAGATATTTTGAAAAACTCTTACAAAATAACAAATTTCCATATGTACATGCAAGCCACCGAAAATTAATTAAGTTACATAAATATAACTACTGGAAGCTGCGAAAACTCAACATTGGTTATGCAATTTTTTGATGCCACTAATTATATCACCTTTTAGTTCAATATTTAAAGCAGGTCACTCCTTCAATGTAAAACGTGCTATCCAATTTTTAACCGACTTCACAAAAAGGAGGAAGGTTATCAATTCGTCGGAGTATATATTTTTTATTTTTTATTAATTTTTTTTATATGTATGTTACCGCATAACTTTTAACACTTTAACCGATTTCTATAATTCTTTTTTTAAAAGAAAGGTGTTACCTCACATTTGGTTTATTTATTTATTATTATTATTATTATCAACAAACAGGACGCTTACAGACTATATGACAAATATATACATAGAATACGGGAAACCCTTATGACAAGTGCCTTATGAGTAAATTCTTAAAAGTAAACTTTGAGTAAGAAAAATCGAAGTCTAAAGATGAAGAATAAGCATTAAATTGGGAGAGAGTCCTCCTTAAAGGAGCATTCATACCACAAACAGTTTTAACAACACCCACAAAAAACAATTCATTACAACGAAGAATACGTGAGGGAACATTAAAACGAATTTTCATAAGGAGGTGCGAGCAATCTATAGAGCCTACAATTATGTCAAAGACAAAGCACATCGATAACAAAGTACGCCTGGACTCTAAGGACATGAGATTTATCAACAAACAACGAGAACGATAGGACGGAATAGGGTCTACAAATTTCAACGGACGCAAAGCAAAGCGTATAAAAGCCCTCTGAACAGACTCAAATCTGTTCACATGAACTGTATGAAATGGTCTCCAAACAAATACAGCGTATTCCAACCTCGACCGAACTAAAGACGTATACAACAGTTTGAGAGTATAAGGATCGGAAAATGACGAGCAGTTGCGACGAATAAAGGCCAACATCGCGAATGATTTAGAAACAATAAAGTTTATGTGGGTGGTGAAGGTGAGCTTGGAGTCAAAATAAACACCCAAGTCTTTAAAATCAGTAATTGATTTTAGCGGGACATTCGAAAAACAGTAAGAGGTTGGAACAATACTAATCACTTTTGCAAAAGAGGTATAATGACATTTACCAATATTGAGGGACAAACGATTACGCGCACACCAACAGTACAAATTAAAACTCACCCTGGAGAATCAGTGAGTCTTCTCTATTTTTAATTTCATAGTATATCTTCAGGTCATCCGCATATAGAAGAAACTTACACTTTGAGAAACAGGAAGATATATCATTAATAAAGATAACAAATAATAACGGACCTAAGACACTACCCTGGGGAACACCAGAGGAGGAGACAAAAGAATAAGACGATACATTATCAAAACGAACAACACAGCGTCTGTTATACAGATAGGATGTGATCCACTTCAGAAACTCTGAATGAAAGCCCAGGCCTTCAAGTTTAGCTATCAATATTCGATGAGGCACCCTGTCAAAAGCCTTAGAGAAATCGGTATATATAGCGTCAATTTGGAATCCCTTTTGAAAGGTTTCCAAACAGTCCTCTGTAAAAGCAGCTATATTGGTTAACGTAGATCTGCCCAGCACGAACCCATGTTGGTTGGGACATAATAAATGTATAACAGCAAAGTAAATTTTATCTTTTACTATGGACTCAAACAGTTTTGAGACAGTGGTAAGCTTAGAAATCGGCCTATAATTCTCAATACAATTTTTGTTACCACTTTTAAGAATTGGCGTAATAAAAGTCAATTTCCAGTCATCGAGGAAAACTCCGGCAGATAGAGACATGTTAAAAATGTGCCTCAAAGGCGCAATTAGTGAAGGACAACTTTTAAATAAAATAACCGAGAGGCCGTCTACATCAGTGTTAGTGGATAGTTTAAGCTGGTTAATGCCATTAGCTACATCCTCGTCTGTCAACTTTAATTTCCCGAAGTTAATGGGAGTATCTAAATTTGACAAAAGATCTTCAGGAATAAAATCATTATCAGAATTACCTGAAATAAAGTTGGAAGAAAAAAAATCAGCAAAAAGATTAACAGCTTCGGAGATGGAGTTGGCTGACACCCCGTTAAGCTGGACCGATGCAGGTATATTAGAGCAATTTTTCTTTGATTTAATATAACTCCAGAAGAACTTGGGATTAGATTTAATATTGCTTTCTACGCCGCGAATATAATTCATATACAAAGATTTATTGTGTCTGTTAAATTCAGCTCTATAAAACACGTAACGCTCACGCAAATTAACATCGTTGGAATGCTTTTGTCTTTTGTAGAACTTATTCTTCTTATTCCTTATACGTTTGAGTTCTTTAGTTTTAGTTTAAATCCGATCATTAACGATAATCTTAAAATTTTCTATGCGAATTGAAGTCGGTTTTGTTTTTTGCTTAAAAATTACTTGTAGACAACTAACTTTGCAAAAAAGAGCTACCAGAGACTTGGTGATACCGAAACATGAATACCATATACAATTTGTAGTTTACCGTATTGAATATAACATTTTTTTCCGCTAACTCTTCGTAGATTTGACAGCATCCATCTATTCGCTGATGTAATGAAATACTTTTTCGCACTAGGCATGAAAGTTAAATTTTGAAACGGCACTTAAATATTTTCCCAAAAAAATTTACCTTAAGGTAGGTATGTAAATGCACCTAAAAATTAAAAATGTATTTTTGTGTGTATACATTTTTGATAGTAGCAAAAAAGCCAAGAAATTTGTTGTTTTCAAAATATAACCTCAAATATCGTCCAAACCCGTGTTTTTGGCACTTTGAGGTTAGGATATCTCAAAATTCGTATATGGTAAAGCAATTTTGTGACCAGATTTAGATTCAGCGCCAGAAAATCTACAAGACGCAATATGTTTAACTCAGGTGGTAAAGGAGCCAATATTTGTCCAACTGTGTTATTGATGGGTAAAAGAAGAAAAAGCAAACGTCAGTAACGAGCAAATAAAAACAAACTAAACAAAACCAACAAAACAAATAAACAAACTGCCATCAAAATATGTAGAAATTCAAATTGGGATGGTCGTAAAACGCACGTCGTATAATTTGTTTTTTTCTGCGTCACCCGAAATTGGCTTGCGTGCGTTTGCATTTGATTTCATTGAGCGAAACGTCGAATAAAAATCTCACGCAAAAAAAAAAAAAATGGAAATTGAGTAAGCTTTTTATACCATGTTCGGACCGACATCGAAAACATGTTTTCGTTGCTATAACTGGTTTTCGACCTAAAACTTGTGTTCTCGTCCATGTAAAATCTGTCAAATGAAAACCAGTTTTCGCTGCAAACTACTTGAAAACTCACGGCCCACTCATTACAATCGGTGTCTTCACTATTATTTTAGATATATTTATCGAAGTGGAAGTCATATTTTATCGTCTTTAATATGCTAGCTGGGATTTAAAGTGTACTTGCATTGTTCAACTTTGCGTTCAACTCAGCGCAGGGTTGCACAAAAAGAAGTTTAATGGCTAAAAATATCAAAATATTAAAAAAATGTCAAAATATTCGCCATAAAACGGTATTTGCATTGTTCTACTTTTCATTCAACTTTTGATTGAATGGCCTTTCAACTAATCGCTTTCAACAAAGTTGGTCGCCAGCCAACATTTAGCCATTCAACTTTTTTCGTACAACCCTGCGTTGAGTTGAACGCAAAGTTGAACAATGCAAACACCGCTTTATTTCCAAATGGCTGGCCAAATTAAAATATGACCAAAAGAAAAAAATTGCTAATGATAAGAAAATGAAAGACAAAGATTTTAATTTTGGATTTTCGTAGCAAAACTGTAAGCTTTCAGCCACAATCCCAAAACTCGTTTTCTAAGTGTTTTCGTTGTCGGTTCGAACGTGATATTACACACGCTGTTCAGTTTCGGTTGGTCACATACAAGTTGTATATGCATGAGAAATTTTTGGCAGTAAATTGCCGGCGTGCGTGATTACTAGGGTGGCCTGTAAGCAGCTATGTACAATTTTAATTTGAAATTGCGTGTTGAAATTGCGCAAGTGGAAAGCTGTGGAGACGCCCTTAAAGGCAATTGATGTTTGTAATCGTAACTTTCTTTATTACAACTGAACTTCTTGTGCGCTGTTCGCTCTCGGTGACAGGGAACAAAATCAATAGAGTCCGACCGATGCCGATTCCTTAAAAAAAAAAAACAAATAAATGTATTAATTCATAAAATCAGTTAATTTAATTGAATTAATTGACTTGTTATACAATATTATATACACATGTATTTACATATGTATGTATGTTTAAAAATATGTATATCGATGGTCTTTGCAACAACGACACAATTCAAAATTCAGAAAATAAAATCTCTTACTACTGTTAAGTGACTTATGTTTCTAATCCTTGTTTAATCCTTACTACTTAGTACTTACTTAAGTAAGAATTATACATGGATTACATAAAGATTATAGCATTGAGCCACTTAACAGTAGTAAGGATACTAATTTTTTTTTTTGTATTTTGAATTGTGTCGTTATTGCAAAGGACCATTGATATGTATTTACAATGAAACCCGCTTAAGTACCCACCCGCTTAAGTGCCTAACCCGCTTAACTAACCAACATTTTTGGGCAAAGTGAATTTTTGAATGTGATCTGAAGAAAATCCCTCTCTTAAGTCCCTCCCGCTTATTTACCTAACCCGCCCAAGTACCTAAATTTTTCGTACACCATTTACCATTTTACCTATAATTTTCCCCTTTTAAGTGCCCTTTTAAAATTCCTTAAAATAATTACATATTTTAAAATTCAGTGGCAGCGTTACACACCTTCTATAAAAAAATTATAAAAAATCAACGGTAATTTTTAGCTACTTGAAACCATGATAAAAAAAAATAGTAAGGTAGAACCGCTGAGAGGAATTTTTCAAATTCTTGACGTTTGCAAGCAATTTTATTTTAAAATTTTACCCACAAACTCACACATACATTCTCATTTTCAATCTCAAACAACAAAAACTTTGAACAATTCCTTTTTTAACTCGCAATTTTATATGATTTTAAAATGCTGGCAAACTTCAAAAAAAAAATCATGGCCGACGAATTGAGAGAACGGTTTTACCTTATTATGTTTTTATCATGCTTGAAATTTGCACATTATTACACTAAAATTGAATGAACTATAAAACTGTATACTCAAAAACACTTCTGAGAAAAAAATTTTAAATTTTGGTGAATTTTTTTCTGTGTTCTATAAAATCTTAAGCATAGGTTCATATGGTATTTGTTAGGGAATGAACTCTATTTTAATTAAAAAATCTTAAATAATGCTTCGGCCTTGGTTTTAAACTATGTATACTTTATTAAATGTTCGTGTTTTATTCAAGGATTTACATATTTATGTAAGTTAACAAAAAGATGTAACTATATCAATAATTATGTTCGCTTAAGTACCCGCATCGAGGTACTTAACATGTTCCAAAAATAAAGCGAACACTATTGAATCGAAGAAGATTGCCGCCATGTCCAAAAACGCCGGAGCAACACTGAAATAATTGTTTTTGAATGAGCATATTTTCCAATCCAATTTCCTCGGTGTTTCCGAAAATCGAGATCATTTTTTTCTATGGATAACTTTTTGAGATACTTAAATGCAATTTTCTGTTATTCAGTTTTAAAAAATAGTGGTTTTACTTAATCACGTATATCTTACGAACCAATACAATAATCGTAATACGAGATACGGAAAATGAAAGAAAATAAAATTCTCCATAAACCGTACATATAATATGTATTACTTTTCGATAGCCCTGATAGTTTCTGAGAAATTACCTAATCATTTCTGACTCCTCTTGTTTTCGATGCAAACACTCTACCTACGCAGGCGTACGTGGCGTATATTGCTGATATTTCATAAAAAAAATTATCGCGCATTTTCATTTGACCAATCGTTATTTTATTATTTATATATCGATTTTCTTCATTGGTAGCTTATTTTTTTTCTTCTAAAGGCACAGTCTTTAACACAAGTTCGAAATATTTACACAGAAACTGCTATTTCTTTCCTTTTTTCCCTGTTAAAGTTTCCAATTTTTGCATTTTCCATCAAAAAAACAAAAAATCTGGAATGATTAATTTATTTCTCAGAAACTATTAGGGCTAGTAAGTAATATATGCACGGTTTATGGAGAATTTTATTTTCTATCATTTGCCGTACATCGTATTACGATTATAATCGTAATTATTCAATTGGTTCGTAGGATATACCTGAATAATTGGAACCACTCTTTTTTATAAGCTGAAAACGTGTCCATACAAAAAAAAAATAACTCGATTTTCGGAATCAGCGAGCGATTTACATAGAAATTGGATAGTCTGGAGAACAAAATCAAAATTAAAATTTGTGGTCTTGTGTTATTTATTATCGCAACCGAGATAATGTATGTTGATTGATTGGTGTTCGCACACTTTTTCTTGGTATAGAAATTATATGCTTTTTTACTGCAGACAAGTTGTTGTCAACACAGTAAAAATCTTCTAATAACTTACAAATATAAAAATATATACATATATATGTATATAGATTGGCGCTTACACATATGTATGTTACTGTTTGGCCGAGCTTCTCCTCGATTTGTGGCGTGGGCCTTGATGTTGTCATACAAAGGGGAAGGACCTACAGTTTTACGCCGACTCCGAACGGCGATTATATTTTAATGAGAGGCTGTTTTTCATGGCAGAAATACACTCGGAATATAAAAATCTAAAATATGTAAATTATATGAAATACATATATAAAAATTTAAATAAAGAGTATAAAAAAAAACAAATCTATCGGCGTTTCAGAACGGCGTGAGAGGGGAAGGGGTGCGGGGCGCGATGCGAAGTGGCTACGCAAATTTAATGTTTGAAAGAGCAATAATGTCAACGGCTTTTATTTCGCATTTGAAAAGGTGAAAATAGTTGTGTTTTTTTACAAATTATACAGGAACTTGCCAGCAACTCTCCAGTAACTTTATTTCTAAGAATTCGCTCTCATAGAAAAAATTTGCAAAAAAGTACGCGAACACTTTTTCAGTAATAATTTGCAAGTTTCATGAACAGCTGATAAATTGGTTGTTTATTCGCAGCAAATTCCTTATAAGACAATATATTTTGTATTTAAATAGGTTTATTTTGTGAAATTCAACAATAAAAACCCACAAACAGTTTCCTTATTAGTTTAAATTTCATCCAGCAACATGCGATCAGCTTACAAGTAAAAATTTATCCAGTAAAATCCACTAAAAACTTACAACCTCAACTGTAATTTTTCGCTCTCTCAATTTCCCCTACTTTGCAAGTTTTTGTACGAAAGCGCCAAAACATGAAAATTAGTAAAAACGTTTACTGGATTTTACTGGAAATGAGTAAAAAAACGCAACTAATGTCAATTGATTTTATTTCACACCAGTATGCGAAATAGTGTCAATTGACCTTATTTTAATTGGTTTTGTTACCTGTCACCTTCGCTCTCATGGCAACTTTGGAAGGTTCTTATCGAAAGTTACACTGGATCAGAAATTTTTCTTTTTTTCAGCGGACTCCACTGTCCAATTCCTATTTAGAATTGCTCGTTGATTCTGAAAATCGAGTTGGTTTTTTTCTATGGATAGGTTTCCGAGATATTTTCAATTTACCGTTATTCGGATTAAAAAAGGTGGTTCCACTCGTATCACGTATAATTTGCGAGCCAGTCGAACAATCTGAAGGAATGTTACTCATACGCCGTGTACTTCCGTGTAATACTCCTTTGTGCTCATATTTCATGCAAAAGTATTCTCGCGCATTTTAATTTGACCACTTATTTTTTATTTATCCATCGATTTTCTTCATTAGTTGCTTTTATTTGCAATTGAACAGAATAAAGAAGAAAAAATCGTCCCCTGTTAAAGTTTGTATTTTTTTAACTTTTTATAAAAAAAAATATAGATGATAAATAAATTTCCCAGAAACTATCAAGCCATTCGATAAGTAATGTTTATGCGGTTTATGGAAAATTGTATTATCTTTCATTTTCCATAACTCGCATTAAGAGTGTTCAATTGTTTCGTAAGTTATACGTGATTAAGTGGTAGCCTTTTTTTAAAACTTACTTATTAAACAAAAATTAACTCGATTTTCGGATTCAACGAACAATTCTACATACACAGTTCTTGGATAGTGGCATGCAGCGTGCATATTTGCTGTAAACCAGTGTTATCGAACATTCAATTGGACTTCTCTCGACGTCGAAGCTTCTTCATCTTTTATCGCACGTTCTGTCACTCTCTCACAGGAAAAGTTCAGAAAATAATTGTGGTTTTTCTCCTCTTCCTCTTTTTTGTAGCGTGCGCCTTGATGTTGTCACACAAAGCGGAGGGACCTACAGTTTTACGCCGACTCCGAACGGAGTTGTATTTTTATGAGGAGCTGCTTTTCATGGCAGAAATGTACTCGGAGGTTTGCCATTGCCTGCCGAGGGACGACCGCTGTTAAGAAAAAACCTTTTTTCTATATTTTTTTGCGATGTTGCTTTGACCAGAGCTTGAACCCAGGTGCTGCGGAGTGGAAGCGCGCACTGCTTACCACTTGTTTTTTTTTTCTTTTCACTAAAAAAAAAAACTAGATATTATTTCTTATTGTGCCAGAGTTAAACAGTTATTTTAAAAACACCATGTCGTTTCATTGGTTGGTCCACATACGGCGTAAAATTTGTTTATTTACAAAGTGTTCAACTAAAAAACATGTTAAAACGTCAAAACATATTTATTGTACCATTATCATCGCATGAACATTAGGCATATGACTTTTTTGGGAAAATTTCTACGTATTACTCGATGCTTAGATATCGCGAAAAAGCATCAAAAATAATGTCTTTATGTAATTTGGTAAAAAAAAACCTCCCGCAGGAAACACTATTTTTAAACTGTCCCCATCAATTTTATTAAAATTATTTCGATTAATTTTAAATATACATTAATAAGGGGTAGCATGAATTATAAGTTTAAAGATATTTATTTTAAATTCAAAGTACGCAGCGTTTTGTAGGTATAAAACACAACCTCAACCGTTTACACAGATATTACCACACATGTGGTTAACAATAGCTTATAACCACGCACCGCATATAAATTGACAGGCTGGAAGCAACTGAGCAAAAATCACCCTTGTATGTTTAGTAACGACTCTAGGTCGACTATAGTAATAGTTACTGCGGCAACGAATTCAGCAGCGACTTTTCTAACATTTAAAAAATTACTTGAGTATGTTAATCCGTCCGGTCGTTGTAATTCTTTTTGTCTAGTTTCGTGTGTTTTTTAGCTGAACACTTTCTGATAGGTCACTGTTTAAATTCCGTTCGAAAAACAGTTAAGAGCGTTTATTATTTTTTTGAGTTATAACAGAGAAAAAATAAATAATGTAACGTACCTAAATTTTAGTTAATAATTTTTCCCCAAAAAATCTGATAACACCTGGTTAATGTAATTTTGATTTTAGCCAGTTAACCATCATTTTATATGTAAAATATCCCCCTGAATACGAATGTGGAATCAAATGGAAATGAGAGTAGAACAGTTTTACAGATACGTATACATATTTAGGTAAACTTCAGATTTATTATCAGTTGTGTGCACACGTGGTTAGCGAGTTTCGGGTTTTTCCCCTTAAAATAAAGCCAATTGAATATTCTATTCAAGTTGCATACAACTTTTTTCATTTAAACGGTCGGCCTCGAAACTATTTACGATATTTATGACCCAGGTTTTATACATATATAAAATCTCATTGCACGATACTATGTAGATTAAGGGCCAATTTCAAATGAATATTTAAACGACACTTAAGTTTAATTATGGATTGTGATATAAATGCCATTTAGCTTTCGTTGAGTTTCAGATCAACTGTGTTTAAATATGCCAAACAATTGGCAGCACTGCTGCTTCTTCCTTGAAATTGTTATTGCATTTGTTTGTTTGTTTACATTTGGTGCTGAACAGCTGATTGTTTTTTGGTGGGATTGATTAAACAACCTAACAATCAATCTTGGTTGTTTGGTACAAGCACAGGGTTGCATCTGAAATTGGGCTTTTCATTTTCAAACCAAGTTGAAAAGTCATATCTTAAGTCAATTTATAGGAGTTACATCCTATTAATGCAAATATTTTTTTTCTTCATGATCATATACATTAAGTAAAAAACTACTCTTATACCTGTTTTTGTATTAATTGCGTTGAATCTGTTCTATCCACAAGTTATATTTCCCTCTCTGAATTTTGAGTTAGTTCACTTTAGGTGTGCGATATGCCTAATGTACATACATATGTGCATAAATATTACTATTAAATAATATGTACATACATACTACGTACGCGTATGACTAAGAATGATTATACATATGTAAGATAGTTCTTACACAAAGCTTGCTGATAAGAATGTTTGCTAAATAGTACACACACAAGTAAAACCAAAATATTTGTTCAACTAATGAGTAAATAATTGCCCATTCAATTTGTTTATGACTTAAGTGCGCACGTGTTTCCTTGAATTCGCTTAAAGGATTTATCGCAGAACTTCGCGTGTTACGGAAATTTACAGACTACACTGGCCGACAATATATTTGGGCGTAAGAGCACGTCGCACGCGTTTTTACCAATATGCGATGATGCCAGTGTTGCCAGTTTAGCCTGTTTGAAGCTAGGTTTAGCCTTTTATTTTATTTACTGACCTCAAAATTTCGTGTCTCGCTTCCAAGCTTTTTTCTAGGCTTTTTGATTTTGTAAACAGATTTTTTTTTTATATAACAACCACTCAACCGATTTATACCAAATTTTGTGAGTGGACGAAGAGCTTAAAATGCTTGCCAACAAGAAAAACTATCAAAAATTGTACCAGGGAGTTAGGCGACCAACATATGGTTTTAAGACCAGGGCGAACACCTGTAAGAACAACCATGGCGGCCTATTTATCCATGTCCAGAACGTACTTAAATTATGAAAGGCACACTTTTCCACCCTACTGAATGGCAGCAGCACTGAAAGTAGTGGAGAAGATGAACCCCAGCCCCCTGTCGATGATGATGGAGTCGATGTCCCACCGCCTGACTATGACGAGCTACGAATAGCAATTACGTGGCTGAAAAACAACAAAGTGCTGGAGCTGACGGCCTGGCAGCTGAGCTTTCCCAGTACGGCGGCGAGGAGTTGATATGGTACATTCATCTCATTCACTCTTACGCAAAATATGGCCAGATGAATGCATGCCCGGCGACTGGAACTTAAGCGTGCTCTGCCCAATCCACAAGAAAGGCAACCCCGCTAATCGCACCAATTACTGCAGGATCAGTCTCCTAAGCATAGGTTACAAGGTCTTAGAGAGAAGGTGGGAAAAGACTGAACCCCACCGTTAACGTACTGATTGGGCTATATCAGTGAGGCCCTAGACCTGACAAATCCACCATAGACCAGAAAGAAATTCAATACGTCATATACTCAAGAACTCGCAAGAATAGGATCGACTCCCGGGTAATGCGCCATAACCGCCAGCTTGAGTAGACGGTCGGTCCGTTTACCGCAGACAAGAAAAGTAAATTAAAACATCAATTTCTTTACTCAAGTTCAAACTTCTAATTTTACAATTGTATATACATATGTACATATGTAGATTTTAAATAATATTAAATATTAATATTTTAAAAGCAATATTAAGCATTGCCAAACACTTGCCGTCGGCAGTAACTTCTTCCAGGCGCTTTACTCACGTACATAGATTAAAGGGGTTACGCATACGCTCTGTCCGACAGCTTAAGCACAACTGTGCATATACACATAAAAGATGTTTTATTGGAATATTTGCCCTACTGTATGGGTCTGGCTGTTTAATAGATTAGCGATTACGCATTTTGTTAAAGTTTGGCCGACCTTCTCCGCCGTTTGTGACGTGCGCCTTGATGTCGTCACACAAAGGGGATGGATCTACAGTTTGCGCCGACTCCGAGCAGCGATTGTATTTTTATGAGAATCTGTTTTTCATAGCAGAAATTTTCTATAGACATAAGTATTCAAATAAAACCGATACACGCTAAACTTTTTTTTGTGGTACGCCTAAATGTACACTCATTGGGGATGTTACTTTGTTCACTCTTTAAGATTCCGGGCTTTCCGGGAAGTTGTTATCACAACCCCGGGATCCCGGGATTAGTCCCGGAATTTAGATATTCATTACTTTTCAACAACTTAAGTCGAAAAAACTACTTCTATATTGTTTGAGAATCTCTCCTACAATAAAATAAATAATAAATAAATAGGTTTGAAACCTACTTTTTTATTTAAGTATTTATTTTAAAGGATCCCGGGATCCCGGGATTAAAATTCCTAGTACATATGCACGCTGCCTAAGGACTTCAGGCCTATCAGTTTCTCCTATTTAATACTGAAAACTTTCAAGAGACTACTAGACATACACATTCGTGCAAAATTGGGCAACGAAAGCATGAATCTATCCTTTCATGTATTGTATGATATATTTTGGCAACTAAGACTATTTGTGTCAGAGATTAACAATATTTGACTGTTTAAAGACAAAATAATTTTAAAAATATCAAATAAGCTGATCTACTTCTACCACCTGTTTAATATGCCGTGGTATGTACATACATATGTACATTAGACTGCATCACTCCCCATACAAAAAAAATCGGTACTGTTTTTCCATGGGAATTATAAAATCTATTATATTTTAAGACTTGCACGAAAATATTTCGGGTAAATATTAAGATTTGCGTGAGCTGGACCAATTTGAAAATAACTCCAAAATTAAGTTTTTATGAATAAAAATAGTTTTTTAAAAACACTTTTTTAATAACCACTCCAAAATGGCAAAATAGTTTAAACTTAAAAAACTTACATAAGAACATTAAAAAAAAATTTTCAACAGAATCCTAACAATGTGATTTTTCATACTGCTTTTTTTTCAAAAATTGGTTTAAGAAAAACTTAAATAACTCGGCAAAAACTTTAGCGATTTAGACTTATAAAATATCATTGGAAAGGGCATTTTGCTATTTCCTTGCAAATCATTTAGTTCAAAGGATGAAAGAGAAAGGTAAGATGAACGAGCACCATTCCAAGTTTAATTAAGATGTACTGTTATGTAAGTAAATCAAAATTGGGACATGAATGAGTTTTTTTCAATGAAATAAAAATAATGAGAAAATACCTTTCCACTGATACCTTACTTGTCTAAATCGGTATAGTTGTGGTCGAGTTATTTAAGTTTTTCTTAAACCATTCTTTGAAAAAAGTTTAAAGAAGTTAAATCTCATTATTATGATTCCGTTCAAAATTTTTTTAAAATATTTTTATGTCTTTAAGAAACTAATTTTATTCATAAAACCTACATTTTTGGAGATATTTTCAAATCGGCCCAGCTCACGTAAATCTTAATATTTTTTCGAAATATTTTGACATAAGTCTCAGAATACAATAAATTGTGTGATTCCGGCGGAAAAACCGCAACTTTTTTTGGTGATGCAGTCTAATGTACATACATATGCATGTATGTATTTTTATACATGACTTACCGTGCACTTTAAACGCTAGAAACGNGTTTAAAGAAGTTAAATCTCATTATTATGATTCCGTTGAAAATTTTTTTAAAATATTTTTATGTCTTTAAGAAACTAATTTTATTCATAAAACCTACATTTTTGGAGATATTTTCAAATCGGCCCAGCTCACGTAAATCTTAATATTTTTTCGAAATATTTTGACATAAGTCTCAGAATACAATAAATTGTGTGATTCCGGCGGAAAAACCGCAACTTTTTTTGGTGATGCAGTCTAATGTACATACATATGCATGTATGTATTTTTATACATGACTTACCGTGCACTTTAAACGCTAGAAACGTCATTAAGTTTAAACAAATAAATATGCCCTATTTTTTTATTTATTTGTAAAAAATGTGTTTACTTAAGTATCTACATATGTATGTACATTTCAACATACCNACATATTTTTATACATGACTTACCGTGCACTTTAAGCGCTAGAAACGTCATTAAGTTTAAACAAATAAATATGCCCTATTTTTTATTTATTTATAAAAAATGTGTTTACTTAAGTATCTACATATGTATGTACATTTCAACATNGTATTTTTATACATGACTTACCGTGCACTTTAAACGCTAGAAACGTCATTAAGTTTAAACAAATAAATATGCCCTATTTTTTTATTTATTTGTAAAAAATGTGTTTACTTAAGTATCTACATATGTATGTACATTTCAACATACCCTGCCAGCAATTGGAATATAATTTTATCGCCTATCACCACGATATCACTTCTTCATCACTATTGGAAGTTATTAGAGCTTTTCCATCTTCTTAACAAGTACCCGGACGATTTTTACTTTCTGAAATTCAGAAAATTAAATCTTGAAAGCTTATTCAAGTCATGGTGAAATCATA
>NW_016158758.1:111118-112728 GCF_001687245.7 Rhagoletis zephyria
TAAAAAATGTGTTTACTTAAGTATCTACATATGTATGTACATTTCAACATACCCTGCCAGCAATTGGAATATAATTTTATCGCCTATCACCACGATATCACTTCTTCATCACTATTGGAAGTTATTAGAGCTTTTCCATCTTCTTAACAAGTACCCGGACGATTTTTACTTTCTGAAATTCAGAAAATTAAATCTTGAAAGCTTATTCAAGTCATGGTGAAATCATAACAAGGTGTGTTCAGAAGATTCACCTCACCTTTTCGGCAGTTCTATTTGTGTAAATTTTTTTATTTTGGATTTACCGATAACCGAATCATTAGGTGGCAAACTTGATAATTTCTCTAGTAGTTGGTACACTTCAATTACCTGTTCGATATTTATTCAATTTTAAATCCCCCGCTGCCGCAAGGCACTTTCTGTTTTTTATAGGCAAACAGCTACGAATCAGCTGTTTATAAACAAAGTTTACCAGACTAACAAAAATTAGCTGAAAAAGACGTTGATAAATTGTCGTTTAAATATAAAACAGATGTGATAATGACTTTTTACTACAAAATTCTGGAAATGTGTAGTTGAAATTTCACTGAAAATATGTGCTTGTATTCTAAGCGAAAAGCAGAACTCTGCGTCGAATTCCCATTACATTTTATCATTAATTTTACTTTCAGAAGAATCTTCGATTTTATCGCATAAGTTACTTTAATTCCTATCGAAACAGTTCCAAATTGCTGTATTGCTTTCATATCATTAAGACGTGACGAATAAGAATTCAAAAAAAATTTCTGCACACATACACATGTATGTATGTATGTATGTACATAATCGACACCTGATAATACACTGCCGAAGCATTATATGTAAATTATAGCGTATACATATACGAATAATTAAAAGTTAAGATATTATTTGTTTATGAAAAAATTTCGCATTGTTATTGAGCGTAAAAGTCCCCTGCAAATATACATATGTACATATGTACATACATACACACATATTAAGACATACCTACAATACGCTTGTTGTATTGACTAGGCAAATATGTAAGTCTTGCAGAAATTGTTATCTGTTTCTATTCGGAGTAGAAGTGAAAAAAACCTATAAAACTTCATTTGACTCAGAAATTGTCTACAGTCCAACTTTAGACACATTATCAGTTATACCGTTGTTCTCACTTAAACGTTCACAATGCAATTAAAATTTGTGCTATTCGCTATTTTAGTGGCGGCTTTTGAAATTGTTTCCGCCACAAATTACTGTGATACATCCTTGTGTAGTTCTGGCCAACATATAGCATGCAATAATACTGGGGTAAGATGTGGCTGAGGATATTAGCAGAGCAAATCCATATGAAAATTATCAACTAACAATCTTGTTTTATAGAATTTTGCATCGTCGTGCCAAAATGCAGCCTTAGCCTCACTGACACAAGAAACTAAAAATTTGATTGTTAGTGCGCACAATACCAAGCGTAACACAGTGGCTGGCGGAAGTACCGCACTCGAACCCGCTTGCCGCATGGCCACCATGACATGGGATGACGAATTGGCCTTCTTGGCGGAACTGAATGTCAAACAATGCCAAATGAGGCATGACGCTTGTCACAATACCGC